>NC_056606.1:18190893-18373393 GCF_018340385.1 Cyprinus carpio | reverse complement strand
TAAGGAAACATTTATTTCAAAACCTTTATTACTTGTGAGTGGCTTGCTAACAGGTCTGGACTCCCGTTTCAGGGCACGAATCCAGTCCCAGAATAGGACGCCTGCCACAGAAAATGTGCGAGGACGGGACAACCGAGGATATAGAGACAGGCATGATGGTGTGTATGCATAAACATACATAGGAGTATCATCCAATATATATCATTTAATCAAAAATACAGTAATGACAAAAAAAATTGACAAAAACTGTAATATAAAATATTATTGACATTTTAAATAGCAGTTTTAAGCAAAATTGAAACTGTACTGTACTTGACAATAATAATGAAATTTCAAAACTTCAAAGACACAAATAACTGGGAAAAAAAGAGCAATTGATTGCATTCACAATCTATGTCAAAAATCTGAATGGGCATTTTGCACAAAAGAAGCCTCATTTTCATTTCATTTACTGACATCTATTCTAATGTAATGATTCAGGAAAGCATGAATGAACTCATGTACTATGAACTTTCATATGTCTCTCTTTACTGCAGGACACACCAATGGTGGAGTCTGGTACACAAACCACTCTAACAAACATCAGGTGATGCCTCAAATTAAGTTTAAAACCAGCATGAAACCAGAACTTCTCCTATTTACTTCCTTAACACACATTCATGATCTTGTTTTGAACGATTCATCAGTGCACGCTATTCCAAAGAAAAAATTTCTTTATAATATTTAATCAAAATGAAAACGGATAATTGTTTTTTTTTACTTGTATAAAATAAAGCAATAAGCCCCAAGAAGCCGTGGTTTACATTGTTTTGTGCTCTGCATCGTGCCTAACAACGCCCCTTAGCTGTTATAAATTCACTATTAACCACTGCTTCATGGGGCTTATTGCTTTTATAAAATGGTTATTTCATATACTTAGTAAGGTTTTAAAAAATAAAACAGATAAAGTGTAATGATATTAATAAAAACAGTATTCTTCCACCAAACAATTTAGTTCTTCAGAATCAGTTGTGGTTGCAACAAAGTGGTTGCCAAGCAACAGACAAAGGTGTTAGTTTGTAGAGTAATTTCGAACATGGCTCAGCAAATCAGAGTCAAGGACCGGAACTATCCGTTTTATAATGTCTCAATGGAAGTAAAATGGGTTGTGAGCACCTTTCATGCTGAACTGAATATTTCAATACACTTCATAAGCTTGAATATTTGTAAAGAGTCCAGATCTAATACAAATCTTTGGTTTTTCAGATGCCTGATGGCTTTTTTGATGGTCACAGGAACCACACACACATGACCACCGTCTAGAGATTAAATCTGATTAGATGTTGGACTTCACAGACAGCAGGCTCTCTTCTTCTCTCTTGTACATAAAATCATCATTTTAGGTTTAAATACAGAAGAAAGAGCCTGAAGGATTTCATATCAGCACTTATGTCGATCTGTTTCACCTCCACTGGATTATTTATTGGAACGCAGAAGGATTTTCTTGGTGGTCTCAGACTTTTGGACCCCACTGAACACTGTGGATATTCACCACCAGAGCATGTTTTTGGGCTTTAACAGATAAAGTGGTCGGAATGAGGGCGGTCGAGGGGTTGGTTAAGATCTGCCGGAGATTACTGTTGATTCGTTTTAATGTCCTTGCATGTGCATAACACATTCATCAGATGCTTGCATTTCCACAGCAGGTTTTTTGAATCAACATCTTCCTGTATTCTCCAGAAATTATAAAATCATCAACATATGGCACCACACATCCCATGAGAGTTTTGCTTTCTGTTTTTATAGCTACTTACAATTAAAAGCAAAGATTTTACATCAGAAGTGTTTAGAGAAGATCATCTTGTGATACATCACGCTTCACAGAGCATGATGCTGTTAAACAATTCATCTAAACCACTGATTCTTACCTCTCCACAGAGGGAAACTACTTAAACTCCAACATGTCATCATACAGTGAAGTGTCATGAAATGGACTGGAACTATGTGATTATTAATACATCAATCAGTCACTTAATATCAAAATCATAAAGACCTTGTGTGTAGTCACTTATCTGCGTTTCATGCATTTTAAGGGCACTTAAATCCATAAAATGGATAAGAATTTTGGACAAATGTTTTTAAAATTATGTATTAATGTATAGCAAAATGTATATATTTTTCTCACAGTTTTATGAATTTTTTCCCCCCTTTTTTGTTTTAAGCATGAACCTCACTTTTTATGCTTAAAACAAGAAAAACAGGCCAGTGAGATTATACCAGTGTATTATACTTAATTCTAAATCAGTTCAACATATAATTTTATTTTGCTGCTCAAGTAAATTTTTCATTTTAAGGATGTTTCTATATATTTTATTCTGGGGAAAAAGGACAGACAGACAACATTTATGTGTATATATACTTATTAAATAAAAAACAATAAGCTCACACACTTTTTTACAAAAATATTTTTTTCATCCATCCATCCATCCATCCAAGTTGACTATTATTCTGTTTCAAAAATGCTTTCAGAAGCCGCAAAGCAGGAGAAATTTATAAATCAAAGAACAGACATATAGATAACAGACAGAAACGCTCTGCTGCTCTTTTTTAAACGTTCCTTTAGTAGAACATCTCGCTGCAGTGTGTATCTGACATTCTTATCCAAGAGCTCTGCAGTCAGTGTGTGTGAATATTAGCCCTCTTTCATCTTTTCCCTTAAAAAATAATGAATGCTCATAAATAAATAAATAAAGCTGGGTTAATGGCCAGCTGTAGGCTGGGATCTATTCCCCCGTGGCTTGTTATGAGCTGTGGAGTCTTCCTCTTCCTCACTCCACCCAGCTCTGTGCTGGCCGAGAAGCTGATATTCTCCCACTCATTACGACCACACCAAAGAAACTTCCTGTTATGTAACCAGCACTGCGTACCTCCAAGACACAGATATGGAACATATCCAAAATAATACCAATATAAATAAAAATATCAATGAAAAACCAGCATATAAGTGCTGCTGTAGTGATTGAATCGCTGGTAATTTCAAAGAATACCATGGTGCTTTATATATGTACTGTAAAATGGCACTAAATAATTACCATATAGCATGGTATTAACATGCTATTCCAAGGTATTTTAAATAAGCTATAGCACATCTGTGTCAGTGCGGCTTCATTCACAGTAAATGCTGCTCCACATAAACTCCTAGAATTAAGAATTGGCTGAATTTTAAAGTTTAAGTGGACATTTCAATTAAATCTGGTTTAGTCAATATTGAACAAGGATTAGTTTGCACAGTAAAGTGTAAAAACAATAGCAGGTATTTGTTATAATGCATAATGTACATTAGCTCTATTGTTTATGACACATTATGTATTTTAACAGTTTTGTTCAATAAAACCATATGATTACTTGCATTTGATGATTTATTTGAACCCATTATTATTGCCTCATTGCCATTATATATGTATTAAGTCATTTTAAAGGCTATTATTCGCTTGGGTCTATTTTTATTAGGCTATTACATGAAAATTAATTAGTGCTGTCAAACGATTAAAATAAACGTTTTTATTTACATAATACGTGTGTGTACTTTGTATATTTATTATGTATATATAAATATGCATGTAAATATTAAAGAAAAATGTTACGTTTATAAATATATATATATATATATATTTATATATATATATATATATATATATATATATATATATATATTATATATAATAAATACAAATAAATCCAATATATATATGATATAAATTATATGAATATAAATATATACATATGTAAATACATGTAAATGTTTTCAAAATATATTTGTATTTATGATAAATATACACAATCCACATATATTATGTGAACAAAAACTTATTTTGGATGCAATTAATCTTGATTAATTGTTTAAAAGCACTAAAATTAATTATAATAATCAGATTTATACTGCTTAACTTTTTTTGGTACGTCACCCAAAACGTCAGAATTTGTGACTCTCCTGGATAATTATTAATTTTTTAATAAATTAAGCGATTTAAGTTCATAAAATGTATTATTTGGGTTATTTGGCATTCTTGCATTTAGACATTCCCATTATTTTTCTACTCTGAATTCACTGTGGTAATGCTCTAAAATAACTGCCAGAAATCGTCTTGTTCAGTCATAAAATGGCCATTAAAGTCAAACCCTTTTCAAAATAATTTTCACTTTAAGAACATGGACCTTCAAAGTTAATGTTATGAAATATTCAGAGAGTGAGCAGGTGTAAAGTTCTCCATAGATCTTGGCCCACTATTAATAACCTCTCAGAATAGCTGTGGATGTGAGAAACGTAATTGTCAGCCAGACTCCACAGTTTATTTGTCTACACAATCTAGTGGGATCTTTTGCTAAAGGCACTCCAGGAGTTAATGAACCACCGTTGTGTTTCAGAAAAAACAGACAGAAATACGGCAACCACTAAAACTGATACACAAGGGTGGTCTTGCCAGAAGATACAGCTGGGTCTGAGGCAAAATTTAGGAGCTAATGATTAGAGAGGAAATATTATCACCTTTGCACACAAACTTGCTTTTAAAGATTTATGACTTTCTCACAATAAAACCTCCAGAGAGTAGCAAAACTGACTGTTCTCTCTATATATACCCCTAAAACCGAAGGAAATGATTCTGTTGTGGTTGCATGGTACATACTCACTTGAGACCCATTTCTGTCTGCCTATTATTTAAAATAACATGCTATTTTTGTACTTCCAGCAGAAAAAGCAATGCTGATCAACAGGCTAATGCAGATGAATTCATTAGAGAAATTATGTCAATGACAGATTTTTCATATTACGCGTCAAAGAATAGTTCACACAAAAATAATTTTACTCTCTGGCCATCCAAGATATAGGTAAGTTTTGAGTTTGTTTCTTCATATGAATAGATATGGAGGAATTAAGGATTGCATCACTTGCTCTCTGATCAGTCCTCTACAGTGAATGGGTCCCGTCAGAATGAGAGTCCAAACAGCTGATAAAACATCACAATAATCCACATGACTGAAGTCCATCAATTAACCGTCACTTCTGGCCACCAACATGTGTGTTCAGAACGGTTTTGGACTATTTTTGCTTGTAAACAGTGCTTGATCTGTGAAACTTTTATACTAGAGAAAGCAATATTATGGGTGCAGTACTCAAATTTTTACCAGTATCCAGCGACTGCCAAACTGTCCCTAGCAATAAATTTTAATCAAACAATTAAATATATGTATGTTTTTGTAATTTCGGACGCATCTGACACCTCATACCATTAATATTACCTAAGAAGTTAAAGTAAATAGGCTACGTTAAAAAATTGCGCGCTTTCAAGGACGGGCATTAAATACATGGGCGGAATGTAGTGGCACACTGGACAAGAAGCGCAGCGCCAGAACAACTCAGGTATTGTACAAAATTTAAGACAGCAGTCCAAACAATTCATATATAGCCTAAGTTAACTTCAGGAAGCAACAAAGTTGCATCGATGAGTTTGAAGTACGGTGTTTGACAAAACAGAGCAAACGGAAAGAGAAAGCGCTTATTAGCTCCCTATATAAAGCATACGGACAGCGGAAAGATACACAATCTTCCAGCCTAGGATAAAGTCATTATGAACATTAACAATAATTTGGGACAAATATAATGTGATTTTATGGTAAATAATATGGAAGTGGCACTTTGTGGTGCAGCAGGATTTGGAACAGCATCCTGAACCCCTGCGGACGGTCTTTAACTTTAAATTAATGTTGCTCAACTGAATGTACAAATCAAACTGTTAGCTTAAATATCCACAAAATAAAACAACAACACTGAAATAAGAGCGTGCGGTTTATCTGTCAATCAGATGCGCATGAAAGTTGTGTTCGTTTCTAAAACAGCAGCAGAATATTCTTTCAGAATCATCTTGGGTCCAAGTCGAATAATATTAAAATAAATTGATGCGTGACAAAGACACCCCACATCAAAAAATACTATAGTGCTTTAGAACCATACTGAAGTACTTGAATTAATTTGTTGTGGTAATTTCTATAGTTGCTGTGGTAATATAACAACTTTAGTAATATAACCAAATTACTTTACCCAATACTGACCAAGTTTATATTTTATATTATACTACAATACACTACAGTTCACTGTATAAAAACTAAACTATACTACAGTATTTATTACAGTTTACCAGTTCTCTATAATTAATACTACAGTATGCTGTAGCATTCATTAAAAGTGTTGTAAATACTATAATATATACAGTATAATACACTTTACTATAGTATGGTTCAAAAACACTACAGTATTTACTATAAATTACTATAGTATTTTTTCATGTACCCAGCACTCTGATGCTGATGTTGGTTCACAAAATAAAAATTGTGTAATTGTCCGTTTAACATACTAACAACAACAACAACAACAACAAACTTTAGTTATGAATATGTTGGCAAACATAGGCTATAAATGAAGACTTTAGGTGACATGAATGGGGGGGTTGGGGTCCCCACCAATGTCAAAAGCAAACCTATTCCCTTGCACATAATGGTGGGCTCTCATCCTAACAATCACTAATGCATCCTAAAGTCCCACCAATCCATTTTCATAAGCCCTTTTAGCTCGTTAAATGTATCTGGATTTGGTATATAACCAAAATTAATGTATTTAATGAATAGTCAGGTAGATTTCAGCTTTTGTCATTTGGCTCTGTTGAGGTGTAAAGACTACATTTCTGAACTGCATTGATCTCATTGGTCTGATTCATACTACAATCAATACATTTCCCCAATCAAAATCTAATATAAATTTAATCGAAATTTTCTAGTCCAATAAACACGCAGGCATACTGCAATCAAGATCTTTCTCTCATCAGCATTGAAGATCCATGTACACAACTCCACCATTTTGCTAATCAGTAATTTGCATCATTAGTTAGTGCCTATTAAAAAAAACATTATTCATCATTCCACCAAGTAATTTATAATGAATAACAACCAACTCTCTCTCAACAAAAAAAACAATCAATCCTTCCAGGAGGCCAGTAATAATTCAGTGCGATTCAGTGTCGCAGAGCCATTTACTTCAAATGAGCCCACTGTAAATTGAACACTTCATTACAGCACACAGCTAATGAAAGTCAAAATGAGGTGCAAGTTCATGACGTGTATTGAGGCCACTGTAAAGTCCTCACTGAATAATGTAGGATAACTTAATTATAATGCTTAAAAATAACTGATATAATTATAATTTAGATTGTATGAAGAACATAAGTAGTGTTTGTCAATGCAAAACTCCTCACCATGTGGTTGCTAACATGTTTTGAAAGTTTTTTAGTGCATTCCTATGCAGTTAGGGTGTTTTAGGTGGTTGTTAAAATAAAATTACAGGCACATTCGTAAGACGTAGAAAGTATGTAAATATGCACATCACGGCACTGCATGAATCAAGTCCGAAAATATATGAGTTGTGCAATGTGAATCAAGTTTTATCAAATTAAGCATGAAGATCCACCACTAACCATAAATGTCTCTGGGGATGCAAGCAGATCATACAAAAATATAGAAATAAGAGTGTATATTATGAATTACCCACAAAAACCTAAAATAATTATGAAAGTGCCATAAGTTTGCATTGTTAGTCAGTATATAATATGCACAAGCAATGACAGAATAACACTGGGCAGAAGGTCTGAGAGGGGTTTCCTCTGTAGTTACAGGATTCAGACACAAGTAGGTTCACTATAAATGTAAGCCAAGCTGTATCAATGCCAGTGAACGTTTCCCCTCCTCCTCCTCCATCTCCTGTGCTCTTCTTAGTGTAGGCAGTTTCTGTGCCAGCAGTGCATTGGAGATGATTCATATTATTCTGCCAATGGTCATTGATAGTCTATCAGGAATGCCCTTAATTAAGGCTTAACCATTCTCAAAGCCTTGTCAGTCTAATGAATAGCTGAAAAGTAATCACAGGAAGTAGACTTTAATTAAGCATTTGCTTGAATATGTACAGTAATGTGCTATTGCTGTCAGGTTTGGCTAAATGACCATTATGGTTTGTCAAAAATTCAACGTCAACCAGGAAAATTCTAGCGACTGCTTTGAAAAACACAGCCAGTCCTTTCTACAGATCTTACTAAAGTGTTGCAGTGTAACTCTGAGGGAAGTGTGGGTCATTATCAAATCTAGAGCTCGGGGGCAGCAGAGACATTATATGACACCAGGCAGCACCATTAAACAGGGACTGTCTGCGGCACTGTTTACTGAGGAAAGACCAAAAATACAGCGACCCGAGCACAATCGTAAATGTAAAGAAAAGAGCAGTGAACCTCTGCAGGGCTATGATTTGAATTAAAGGAATAGTTCAGCCAAAAATGAAAATTTGTTTAAAATTGACACTCCCTCAGGCCATCCAAGATGTAGATGAGTTTGTTTATCAACGGAAAGGATTTGGAGAAATTTAACATTACATCACTTTGCTCACCAATGGAAACTCTGCAGTGAATGGGTACCATCAGAATGAGAGTCCAAACAGCTGATAAAAAAAAAAAAAATATTCACAATAATCCACAAGTAATTCACATGACTCTAGTCCATCAAATGTCTTGAAGTAAAAAGCTGCATGTTTGTAAGAAACCAATTTATCATTAAAGTATTTTTAACTTCAAACACCATTGTTTGCTTCATTGCTTCCTACCAAAATACAAGTCCTCTATCCATAATATTTCTTTCACCAGTGGAAAAGTCAACTTGTCTGAATCAGGAGAGAAATATGCACAGATCAAGCACCATTTACAAGTGACAAACAGTTCAAAACAGTTACAAACAAATATGTCAGTGGATTTTAACGTGAGAGGTCAACAAGGGTTGGACTTTTCACTGAAGGGAGCATTATGGATTTTTCATTCAACACTTGGACTTAAACACTTTAACAATTGATTTGTTTCATACAAACACACAGCTTTTGACTTCACAAGATGTTAATTGATGGAGTGGAGTCATGTGGATTACTTTTGGATTATTGTGATGTTTTTAATCAACCATCATTCTGACGGCACCCATTCACTGCAATTGGTGATCAAGTGATGAAATGCTAAATTTCACCAAATCTGTTCCAAAGAAGAAACAAACTCATGTACATCTTGGATGGCCTGAGGGTGAGTACATTTTCAGAAAATTTCAGTTTGGGTGAACTATTTCTTTAAAGTGCTGGAAATGCAAAAAGATAAAATGGTTTTCTTACTATGAATGTTTTTCTTCCATTTATACACAGTTCATCATGAAATTCATGGTGACAAGTGCCCTGTAAAGCCTGTTTGGCCAAGTGTGACTCAATAGAGAACACCACGGACTGCCTTTAAATTTCCAATCTCCATTCAAATGTCTCTGTTAAAACTGGTCTTCGCAGCTTGCATTAAAGGAAGGCAATCGATTGTCATTCATTTAACAAGCCAGCAAATAAAAAATGTTATGGGAATCCAAGGAACAAAGACAGAGATGTCACAATTCTGATCTGGCTGCAGTTGCGTAGCTCTAGCTGCTTTTATCCTGCACGGCACCAGAGGAATAGCTTGTGTTTAATGGAGCTCATCTGTTGAGAGAGATGATAACATCTGTGATAACCAAACTCGCTGCTCAGCGATTATAAAGACCGCATGTGAATCTGATGCACCAAGCCCAAAAACGGTTTGAAATTGTGTTAATTTGTGGTGGCAGCATGCAAACAGGAACTCTCCCCAAGCTCACATGCTGCAGCGAAGGATAAGACTGCACATATTCCCCCTCCATTAAACTTGCAAAATCAATGCATGCTAATATACAAATGATTAATTAAGATATCCACTTATTAAGGACCGTTCTCTTCATAAGTGCAAGCTCTAGGTCTTTTGCTGGTGAGGCATCTTCCTGCTGCTGTTTTAAAGATTACATTGATCCAAACTTCATTTATGCCAAGAACCACTGCTGCAGTGAAGCTTTAGCACCGGCGTTCATCTGAATCTATGCAAGTCGAGGGCTACATGCTGACTCTCTACGAGGGAGATGCCAGATCTGCACCAAGATGCACAAGCACATTTGCTGTCAGGTTGTGAAGGGAATACCTTAAAACAGTCTCATTTCTGCAAATTGAAATGCAAACTGAATATATATAGTGGGGATAGTTACATGGTTGTATATGTAAATTTATTGTATACATATTTTAATTATTATTTTATATTATTATTAGTAATATTATTTATTTAATTATTTATTCTTCAAAGTAGTAGAAATTTAATTTTTGCTATCATGGTGGCGACTTTCCATTATCTTTTTTTTTTTTTTTTTTTTTTATGAGCTAATAATTTTTTATCCTTTTAAACATCAATTTAACCCTCATATGAACACACGTACATGTAGGTTACATACACACGCACACACACATTATATATATTTCAATGCAATGAAGGTGCGTTAAGTACATAAAAATGTTGAAGTTAAATATTTTTGATAGAAATCTATAGTATAAGCTATATGTTTAATGCATTGAAGTTGAATTCCTATGCATCAAAATATGTAATTTATCATGCTGTAGCATACATTTCTATAGGAGTCGTAAAAGCTGCAATTGCGCGCTTCAGTGATAATTCAGAATATTAAAGTGGTGACATCAGAAGCGTTGACACCGACAGCTTTCCATTGGTTTAGTGCAAACGTGATGACATGAAAGGGAGTTGGAGCTCCAAGTATAAAACTCCAGCAGGCGCACAAACCCACGCAGCACGCGGACTGAAGGACTGCACCACTGCTGCTCTTCTGCCGAGAATCCACCCTTCATCATCATACTCATCATCCAGAATGAGTGAGGTGAGCTTTCCTCATATACTATAACCCTCGGTCCACGATGCATCACTCTACTCTACTGTAACGAGCTAATGGGGTTTCCCTAGGAGGAAATTATCTTTCAGTGTTGGGGAGACATAAAATGCTACATTAAGACAGTGCCTTGAACTTGCATTGATTGCAGTCTAATATTTCCCCGTCTGCGGAGTTTGCGCACATGCTTTCTTAACTACAACCGCAAAAAAAAAAAAAAATCGTTTTAATAACTGAAATGGCATCCATTTATCAAAGCAACATGCTTAGTAAAGCTTAGAAGAGCACGACGGATTGGGAATATTGTTCTGTTGCATCTGCGCGCGCAGGCAGATTGTCGAATCAGCATTATCCACGCTTTGATTAATGATGCAACAAATGACTGCTGTCAGTTAAGATTTAACACTTACCTGGGATCACACTGACGTTTGATGATAAGCGGCTGAATATGCTCTCATGATCTTTAAGTCGAATTAGTCGTATTTTGATGCACCAAATGCTTTTAATAATGTTTGCATAAAATAAAATATATAAATAAGTATTTAGAATTCGTTGGAATTCTTGGAGTTTTTACTTGGGCTACTATGCACATGGAGCCACCACACATTTACGAATTTTTCGCCTATAGCTGTCTGGACTCTTTTTCTGGCTAATCTTTTGGGGATTTTTCTTTAAATTAGGGCTGATTTTAAAATATTTTAGTCAATCTTAAACATAGCCGTTTAGTTGGCTAATTCTTTCGGACCCTTTTAATACATTGAACTGGTTTACAGAACAAGTCGAAACGATTAATTCTAAAAACCGAACTGAATAGTTTTAGAGTCAACAACGCGCTGATTCATTGAACAGAGAATCGTTTGTCCGACTCGTGATCATCTGGGTTAAAAGCTCACTAACTCGATATACCGAGAATCATCTGTTTTTTATTTTTTCCCCGTTCGTATCCCCACTGACAACCTAAAAACCTCTGTTGTTAGATTCGCAATGGTCCATGATTCACAGAACTCACCGACTCGTTGAACCAATATGACAAAAAGCAGTATCTTAAAAATACATTATGACACTTTAATAAACAGTTTGTTTTAATGAAGAAAAATATTTTAATGACCACATCTACAACCATACAAGTAAGAATACCCTTTGCTATTGTATTAAATGCTAATTATATTTAGATTCTAAATGGCTTCTTTTTTTTAATAAACTGAATCTTGGCTGCGATTAACTTAACTATTAGACATGAAATGACAAACAACAATTTATATACTAAACTGGAACATTTTAGAACGCCTAATATGGCATTCTGGCGTGTCAGGGAGCACGTGATGACGCAAGAACCGCTTGCCATCACTAAATAACCGATTCCAAAAAAAACTATTACAGAAATTACCATGACTAGTAATATTAATACCAAACACTATAGCTGCGGCCCAAATGACGTCATGACATGAATTATATATGGTCATTTTGTCATTCATAATCTGAGTCTGATAGCCCCTCCCCCTTTGTTACGTAATTAAAGCTGCGACAGTTGAGTGCATGAAGAACATCCCACACTTTTTTTTGGTTAAGTGCATCATCCAGGTATTTCAAGTGCACTTTTTTTGGGGGGGGGGGGGGGGGAGTTCAGTGTGAATGCACTACTCGCGCTATTTATACTAAAAAAAACATCATAGAATAGTGCAGAAGTACGCGATTTGGGATGCACCTTAAAGAATACCCAAGACATGTCACTCGTATAGTTTTGAATGGGGAAAGATTAAACTCTCAAAACATCAGCACAATCTCAGGAAGCCCCACCATCTTTATTAAATAACTAAAACTAAAAAAAAAAAATAAAAACAACAATGATTCAGAAATTTAAGATTCCAGTTGCTATAGAAACAGTCAGTGCTCTGAGACATGCGCTCAGGACTGCGCATGCACACTGACTGATCTAGCCTTTATAATAAGCTTTTTATAATGCTATTTGAGCAAAAGTAACAACATTTATGACAGTTGTTGTCAGATTTCTTTGGTGATTTCTTTCTTTTCTTTGGGAAAACGCAGGTGGGCAGAATCCTAGATATGCTCATTATGGACTCAAAACAATATAACACAAAAGCTGGTATTTTATTCTTAAAGGATTAGCAGACATGAAATTTTTAATTCTGCCTTTATTTCATGATGTTCAATCCCTGTTTGATTTTATTTTTTCTGTGACTTATAATGGAAGTGATTCTGGACTAGGGTTGGGCAATGTCTTCAAATTTGGCATCGGACGATGTCTACAGTGAAACATCGCGATGGATGATGACATCGGTGGGGGAGGTGTGCCCGAAGCGTGAATCCTTATAAAGGAAAACAACTAACGATTCCTAACACCATGTCTTTACCAGATGCGAGCGGCGTGGCGCGACAAAATACTATAGAACCACTGATCTAAATTAGAGATTCATATAGATCAGTCAGTAGAACTCATAATCAGTGCTGCTGTCTACACTGGATGCGGTGTGGCATGACACCACAAATCCCTGACAATAAACTGCTGCCAGGTTCTATTTATGACATGCTGACACAAATTTCAAATCATTTTCATTGGTCACTTTGTCATGTCCTGTGTAGACGGTCTTTAGCTGATGTGACTCGGTGCCACATGACAACTTTCGCGCCTGGTGTAAACACTGTGTAAGGAGAGATGACTAAGGGCGATGGCGAATGATTGGCAGATCCTCAGTACCACTGACAAATATATAATCTTGTAAAATGTGTGGTAAGTACTGCCACTCCATAGTATAAACAGAGTACGTGTGATTGCGAATCTCGAAAGTGATGCCGGTGCAACATCGTGATGTATGGATTATGGCATCGTCTATCGGCCCAACCCTATTCTGGACTGGTGTTGTCATGCTTTTTCTTTCCCATTTTAAAGCATGAAAACTCCAGTTAATTTAGTTTAAACTGATAAATCAATTTCTGGAGATAAAATGTGTCAATATAGCCCTTCATCATTACTGTAAAATTTGTGTAAAATTACTTAATTATTTGCACAAGGAGAAAATACATAAGCATATCTACTTCAGTAAGGGAAAGAATGGATCCTGCATAATTTAATTTATCTTTTAAATCCATTTAATTTAATAATTTAAAATATGAAATCGTTTCATTACTACGTACATTGAACCACCTTGAATTGTTTATAAAAATTTTTATAAACTTGGATTTTAGTTGCATGAATCATATAAACCTCTTTAATAATACATCGACTCATTTTGGGGTTTGGTATGAGGGTGAGTTTTTTTAAAAAAAACAACAACAACAAAAAAAAAAAAAAACTGCGAAACACAACAGCTGTCCTGTTTACAAGAGTCTGTCTGAATTTGAGGAGAGCGTCAGCATTAGGATTTGATATGTTTCAGAGTGTAATCTCTTATGACTGAAATGGGCTCTGTGACATATTTGCCTGATTATTTATCCGAGTTATTGTTTAAACAGGGATTTAATAAATATGCAGTGAAAATACACCGCACAGACTGATGAGATCAGACAAAGAGATCAGGATTGGGCACAATCAGCGATGACCTCCACTGATGTTAGTATGGATTGATTGGTCTTTCCGAAATTTGAGAGTGGAAAAATCACTTTCTCTTTGCCTTCCCATTATTCCCAGAGAAGCTACTGCTGTGTATTGGTTAGCAAATCTGTACATACAGCTACAGAATGAGAGTATGGTAAATCCAAGAGGTCCAGATTTGGAGGGGAGACCAGAGATTGAACGGCTGTCCACACTGAGATATTAAGCGGATTTGTAGATGACTTTTGTTATGGTGTAGGATTATGTAACAGGGTGGATTTGGATCTGAACCATAATAGGGGTTGTCTTCTGACATCTGGTATAAAGGCTGTCTTCAAGAGCTCCTGGGGAGGTCTTGGTTGTGGATCAGAAGTCATAAAAGTAAACTGCTGCTGAGAATCATGGGAAATGTAGTTTTCTTATTTTGTGCTCTCAAAGTTAAAATGTTAACTTAAAAAAAATATGTCTCTGCATATTCAAAAGATAAAAATTTATAGTTTTGCTTACTAAAACATTTGTATGTACATTTATATGATAAAGTTTATATTTAAATTTTAATATGCTTACAAATTAACCATGTTCCTAAATACAAAATAAAAACGAAAGCTTTTAAATATAAGCTATTTATAATAAGAATAATATGTATACAGACATACATTGTGTATTTTTAATATATATATATATATATATATTAGGGATGTCAACGATTAATCGATGATCGATTAATTGTCGACAAGAGATGCAATCGATTAAGGCTGTCGATGGTCGGTTAACCGATTTAATGTTGGGCTTCGTGCGGCTCATGCGCAGAACACGTGCGAGCGGCTGTGAGTGACGGTCACGGTATATAAAAGCATCATCATTCATTCACAATGTACAAATTAAGCTTTTTAATGTGATTTAAACTTTAAAGTACATTAAAACAGAAACAACATCAAAGTTCTTCAACATAACAAGCAATAGAAATGTAGTAACTAATCATTTCATCAGATAACTGTTTCATATCGTGTGCTTAGGAGGGCCGCGGGACACAGGACAGGTAGTCTATATATATTCCTTCAACTTGTTAATTCGTTCCTGTGATTTATTAATTTGTGGCAATTGTCCAGGGAACAAATTAATAAATCGAACGAATTCTTAATTCATGAAATCTTTAATTTCCCTTCCCATGTTTACCACAGGAAGAGATGCGAAAACAGTTATTAAAAGTGAAATATAATAAAATAAACCTGCGAAATTAGAGGGTTAGACTGTGAAGATTTAGGAAAAGAAAGAATGCCTATATGTTATTGAAATAGTGGAAATTCGTGACCAACCGGCAAACCAGAACAAAGCCGCGTAAATGAAGGCTATGGGCTCGAGCGCATCCAGAGGCATGCTCGCGATCTAACATTTTCCTATTATTCCTCTAATAAATCAAAGCTTTTATACCACACTTGTCATAATCAGAGTTTATAATTTGTAAATAAATAATTGCTGGATTCAAAACAGCGATTAATAGGCGCTGTGACAGACACAATACGTTTTCCCGGAGCATTCACTGATGTCACTAAACGGTGACGCCGAGCATCGTTCACAAGTTTCTGCATGGATCTAACTAGTGCACAGGTTCTCAAGCCCTGGGACAAGATGGGATGCTTTAAGGAAAATGTATAGCCTATATAAGTAATAGGCCTAACATAAAAATAACAATTTGTTTTCATGATTGTTTTTTTTTGTTTTTTGTTTTTAAATATGCGAAATATATCTGACTTCAATAGTAATTAAGATAACGGATTTAAAACAGAAAGAAAAAAAGGATGACAACGCATTCGGTTTGTTTGCTTTATTTTACAAGAGCACAAATCTTCTGTTTTTATTGTGAGCGTGCACAAATGGACGTAAACACTTTTGCGGAAAAGGTTTTTTTTTATGTCTCAGCTTTTTCGATCGCGCCGGAGCCTGCTGCACATGTACATTCTAGCGATTCAAACTTACATCGCAGTCTGTTCATTATCAAAATAAAATAGTCACCAGTCAGTTTAAATAGACCGTAGTTTACCGGTCCACTCTGCTGTTATGCCAAGGACGTTTTTGCTCATGTAAAGAGGATGATCTTTTCCGTCTATATGCGAATGCGTGTAAAGTACAAGCCTAGTTTACATTATAAATAATAGTTTAACATTCACGGTCTGGGGCACACGGTTCTTTTTCTCACGATAGCATATTTACTCATCATACCCTCTCTTCATCAAACATCTTACGATACCCTCACCTCACTAAACCTACATTAAACATCTGACGACCCCACACCACACATCACACCCCGCATCACACGAGAGCAGATTTACTGGTTATTTCCTTGGTCAGTTGCCCTGAGCAGACTCCAGAGCAAACTCTCCTGCAACTCAGCACTGCACTTGTTTCCCTGATGTATCAGCACACAGTACACAGTATTGAACCGCCTGTCAGAACCTGGAGCCATTATCGGCAGAAAGGGATTTGTGCTGCTTGCTCCTCAGAAGAGGCCTGGCAATTTTGAAATAGTGGCATAAGAAAGGATTGTTGGCTGACTGTGTCCGTCTCACCTTTTTGAACCCCCAGTCTGCAGATTAAAGGTGTCTTTAAGTGAATTACATCCACCTTTGAAGAACAGTGATGGACAAATTTGGCCATACAGCAATTCTGAGAAAGAGGAAGATGCAAAGACAAAACCAGTTCTTAAGCCAACCACCCACAAGACTACTCAATCACCAGAAGGGCTGTAACATTTACTAGTTAACAATGCCTTTTGCTTCCAAATGATGATGCAAATGGCTGAAATCTATTTAAAAATAACATTTATTATAAATAAATATATAAATATTAGAAACAAAACTGAAAGATATTAACCCTGTAAAACCTGACATATGAAATAGTCTGTTAAACAGAACTGTTTATTGAGCCTGTAGACAAAATATAAAAAAAACATAGATATAAAAAAAAAAAAGATATATACTCGAATAGGGAAAAAACATCTAATTTTTATTCAGAGGCTCAAACTCAACAAAAATATCCAAAAAGGTAAAATTCAATACATACATATTTAAAAAAAAAAAAATAAAAACTTATATCATCTTAAAATAATAAATCTTTAGCAGGGTCATTATAACTAAAACTTTAAAATGACCATTACATTTTTTGTTACTTCATTTATAAAAGAAAATAAATTTAACCTTCCTAATTTAGTTAAACCGAATGTACTAAAATAACTAAAACTGAAATAAAAATGTATAAAACTATATAGTCATATGTATAAAACAAAAACTAAAAAAAAAAAAAAAAAAAAAACTTGGATGAAAAAATATATCTTGCACAATGTCAGTTTTTCTTACCCTAGATTGTATTGGTTCATACTTAAACAAGGTTTAGATTCGTTGCAAAAGAAAACACTTTATGACGTGCACTTGGCTTTAGGGCTGTTACATGATCGGCTGTATAAATATCTCCCAACATGTCAAATTGTATAGTGTCTGATGTGATCCGTTCTGCTTTAAAGCTCATGAAATGGTCCCTCAATCTCTGCGTCTGCTTCATACTGTCTGATGCATCAACCTGCATCCACTCTGTGATGAATTATGTCCACTGTAATGTGTCTGGTGTTTATCACAGTCATGTTTGTGATTCACCATCCCCTCAAACCATAATCATTCTGACAACACACACAGATATAACATTACTCACAGCAGTCCTCATGTAAATGCATATAAATATCTTAAAACTGCCAGAGAGAGTCAAAAAAAAAAAAACTTCGCAGCTCTATATTTGATGCTGACCGGTTGAGCGATTTTCCCTGCAGCATCTGAAAGGAACATATCACTGAAGTTTTGAAAGATGGATGATAATTTAAAATAGACCATAAAAAATTATCTACACATCTAACACTGATCATAAAAGTAAAAATCTTAAAGAGTTTCTACACAGCGTTCACTGCTCCGAGAAGTGGATATCAGTAGAAGCTAACAGAATTAGGTGTGTTTGTAATTTTGAGTATTATGGTAAAATGCATATACTATATATAAAAAAAAAAATAATATAAATAAAAATACTATACGACCTGGCTTTAGGGCCTGTTATATGATAGGCTGTATAAATATCTCCCAACATGTCAAAATCCAAACCACCTCAAATATATGTGATATATCCATATTTAAAGCTCATATAAATGGTCCCTCATATCTATGCGTCACTTTTTACTGTCTTATTTACATCACCTGCATTTCCAGGGTGGTAGAATTACGTCCACTGTAATGTGTGCACTGTGTTCTGCTGCAGTGAAGGGTGTGATTCACCATCCCGTCAAACCATAATCATTCTGAGGGGAAAGGGAGGCGCCTGAAGGCAGGCTGCTGCCACCACTAATGTCGCTACATATTTGATTAGTAATCAAATAACTCATCATAATTCATAAGCACTCCACGCAATCATGCAGGAATCCCTGCACTCATATTAAGGAAAAAATATGAATAGATATAAAAAAAAAAAAAAAAAAGACCAAAAAAAAGACAATAGCAATAGGAGGATTAGATGTGGATAGAGAGAAAAAATAGACCATTAAAGAGTCAATGAAGAAGATTTTACCCCACACTTCTAGTTACTGGCTCAAGTTTAAAGTTGCACTCTGGTTTCTACACAGTGTTCACTGCTCCCTGCACACTGAACAGTGGATATAAATAGAATTTGGTTGTCTGGTCCTGTTTTGGTGTTTTTGTTCTGTATTCCCCACAAAATATATATACATTAGGCTCTTGCTGATGATCAATAAAAACAGAGGTACAGTATTCTGATTAGCAGTGCCTGACTGCTACTTACCCTCTTGAATGATTAACAGGAGATAATCTTAACTAAATCACACATGGCTTTTCCATCTGAGGCTTTATTTTGAGTTAAATACATAATTGAGTCATGGTGCTCAGAAGACGTCATGTGTTGCTGTTCATTAGAGGTGTTCATTTTCCAAATTTTAACTCCGGCTCAAGAATAACTGACCTTTTTTTTTTTTAATGAATCTTCAAAAAAAATCTGCAAAATCATGGACATCAATCAAAATTTGAGGTTCTAATTTTTGCAAGTGATATTTAAAAATATCATTAGATTTAATCCACCTAGATTACCCTATATTTACCAGAGCTACATTAGATTAATATCACAAATTGTAAAGTATTATGTGACCCTGGAGCACAAAAGTAGTTAATAAGTAATCTGGGTAGTATTTGGTAACAAAGCCAGAAATACTTTTATGGGTTACAAAATTTTATCAATTTTATTAATTTTACTAAAAAAATTAAGATAATATTAAAATCAAAGGAAAAGATATTTTGTACATTTCCTAACATAAAATGCATCAAAACTTACATATTTGATTAGTTTATGCAAACTGGGAACTTCAGGGTTAGTTCACAAAATATGAAAATTAGGCTGCGTTTTACTCATATTTAGATTTTTTTTTATATATCACATCTGTATTCTGAATACAACGGAAATCTTATTTATCTGCTCTCAACATAAATCATAAATATCAATTCCTAAAAAATAATACACAAATCACAATTCCTAAAAACCTCTACACTCATAACAAAAGGACCCACATGGCTCGGGGGGTGAACCTCTGTATTCTGAATACCTGAAACGTATTTTTTGTGAAAAAATATCCATATTCTGCAACATTTAATGATAACTTTATATTAAAAGTCGCATTTTTTTGGGTGGTAATGAGGTTGCGAGTGACTGGTGGGTACAATTCCTGCGGTATATATGTGATATGAAATCAAACAAAACTGGTGCTCTACACACTTACTTCTCATTTTAGATGGGTGTTCTTCATTTTTCTGACTTGTTCTTCATAGAATCATAATCCCACAGAAACAAAATGACGGAGCATAAAGGTGGGGGCCAGGTGTGGGGCAAGAAAAAAAAACCCCCTCACACCACTGGGCAGAAGGAAATACCCCTGCAGTGCATTACTCCTGCTACGAGAAGAAAGGCAGCAAAAAGTGGAAAACGAACTCACAGGCAACAGCCACGCCTATAAAATCCCATCATCAAAAAATTCATTTAAAAAATAAACTAAAATAAAACAAAATTCACATACAACAAGACGGAAAATAAAACAATGTCCATAATATAGTTAAAAATTTAATGTATTATTGTAAAGTGGATAAAGGAAACCGGATATACATGTATTCAGACGGCATTTCCTCCTCTCTCCCCCTCATCTTTTTCCCCCCTTATTTTTTCCCCACCTTAATTTAATGAATCATTAGTTCCCGAATCAGATTTATTCATTAGGCTTGTTGAACAATAAAACAGAGGCACAGCATTCTGGAACAGTGTGTTACTTCAGCGCTAGTGAGATTCCTGGAGATAATATTGTAAATCAAGTGTGTTGCCTCAGCGCTAGTGCGATTCCTGGAGATATTGTAAATCACAAACTCTTCTGCATTGAGCAGCATATTATTAATGTAAACGGAGCTCAGAAGACACCAGAGTGAAACGCCCTGATATACGAGTTCATTTCAATATGCAAATTTGCTCTGGCACAACAATAACTGACCTTTCAGAAAGTTAGTAAGTAAATTGGCATGGAAACTGATATATGGACATCTAGTCAAAATAACAGTTAGGAATATATCGTAAAAATGTTCACCTGGGGAGCGCCCTAATTTTTTTTATAAATATGTAACATTTTATAAAAATAAAAAACAAATTTGTATAATTTTATAAAAATATTAGATTTATAATACATTTTAGATTTTTATAAAACAAATTTGTATGGTTTTATAAAAATAATATATTTGTATATGTAAATTTATAATATATTTATTTAAAAATAATTTATTGTTTTCACAATTAATATAACAATTTAACCAATAAAAAAATAAATTATACCTTGTTAAATATCCAAAATATAATTATTCAATACAATAAATTTAGTTTGTCCAATAGAATGTTTTTCTTGTAAATTTTCTTGTTGATCATTATTTAATTCAAGTAGTTAGCTGCAATTAGCAATGCTGCATGCCTTTTTCACTCTTTGACTGCATTTGATTATGAAAAAAAATCCTTATTTAACCATTAGCAATTAGTGGCAAGCCATCTTCTACACATTTATTAAAGATTTTTTGACTGCAGTTAATATGAATGCAATGGAATACAAAAAGTTTCTGTGCCAAAAATAAGTTGCGATCCGTTCCAGCAGCGAGATCTGCTCAGAGATAATCATTTATGGAATCATCAGCATGTGGTTTTACACATTCATCAGTTCAGTATTTACGTCCTGCAGTGTTTTCTGGTGGCGAGGCGCTCAAATAAAAGCCACCGTTTGAGTTCCCATCCTCCAGCCTGTTTCCTACATTCAGTCGAGCATCTGTTAGCCTTCAAATATGACGCATCGGATCCGAGTTTTTTTTTTTTCTTATTTAGCCATCTGTGTCCTGGTTGTGTGTTTCTCCCTTAAATTCTTAATAGATGTTGAGAACAGCACGGAAGCCTTTCCAAGATCTCGAGCTGCCAAATGAATCTAAAATAGCTCTCCAAATGGCTTCGAATAAAAAAAGGAATACAGTATTTTTTTGATTTTTGTAAATTACTCATTTGTTTAACACAACAAGAATTTGGGAGAGGTTTAAAATTTGCTGCTTTTTTGAGTGTGAATCTTTAGTGGAGGGTGCTTGATTTGAATTTTTATAGACACAAATATCAGCTGCATGATTTGTACTCACTGTTGGTTGAAAAAAAAAAAAAAAAAAAAAAAAAAAACCTTTTTGGAAACCAGAAGTATGTCCATAAATCATCTTTTGAGGGGGAAGCTGTCAGTGTTCGGTTCAATGATCGTCTGTAAATGGGGTTTAAAATGCATTTCTATTAATTAGTGAATCCAGCTGTCAGAGTGAGTGGAAATAAATGAGGTTCTTCATTAGCGTCGCAGCAGTGCATGCTCAAACTGCGAGGAGCGGGATGCTGTTGCAGTGCCAAGCACTGCTCTGAAGGGCACTGGTGTGCTGAGCTCAGGGCATCTCTGCAGCATCAGGTTCAGTTCACTGCAAAGCTTGGATCTGCAGAAGTCTGCGAGTCTGACACCCGAGTCATGCTTGACAGATTCATTTTCCACCCCTGACATTAAAGGCCAAGTAAAAGGGTTTTTATGCATATTTTTACATGCCGTAATTCTCATCCACTACAGCCCTGTGGGTCCGAACATGTTTGTCCACTGAGAAGCAACAAACATCCTGTTCTCTTAAATGTTTAATTTGCCCCGTGATGTTCACATGGGTTTCATTGCCAATTCTTGCTTCACTGCAGCTAATGAAGTTTATGATTGCAATCATCGTTTTCATCATTGTTCATAATGAACACACAATATGGGGGAGGCATATGGCGGTAGAGAGAAAGAGAGAACGAGGAGGGTGAAAACACTTCTTTCTGCTCGCTGCTTCCGAATGAAGCCGGAAATGTTTATGCATTAACTAATTATTTCCTGCAGTCATTCTCTCATTAATGCGATTTGGTGTCCCTGCTTCTCTTTCGGATAACTAAGATTGTCATTTGCATTGTTGAGGTGAGCCCGGCAGTGCCAGCTAACAGGGAATGTTCTCAGAACTTTGGCTAACATTCTGGAAAGGTTCTTTTAAAATTCTGAACAAATGTTCTTTCTGTAATGTTAATAGAACTTTTATTCAAAGTTTGTGGTCTTTAATAAATGTTTTCAAAATATTCAAACAAAAACATTTATTCATTGTTCAAGGTTTTAGTTGGATGTTTATCTGACATTTTTTAAATGTTACTACTTTTTTGTTTAAAATGTTTAAAAGTAACATTCCTACAATGTTTTCAAAATGATAATGTTACTGAATGTTAATGTTCGCATAACCAGGAAAATAATTTTTGAAACATTTAAAAAAAAAAAAAAAAAAAGAAAAAGAAGGATGTTTTAAACGTTCAGAGAACATTCAATAGTAACAATCCCATAATGTTTGCAAAATGATAAAATGTAATGTTCCTTTATCCTTCGCACAATTTTTTCTTTGGACATTTTAAACATTGGGAGAACTTTCAGAATTAATGTTTTCATAACTTGAAAAGAGCAAAATGTGTTACAACCGTTGCATTTTTGCTGATTTGAAATATATTTGTTTGAATATAAATAATATTATACTAGTGTTGTTATTGTTAACTAAAAATAAAACTATTAAATATGATTTTCTGCAACTGAAATCAAGCTAAAATTATAATATATAAAACCTTAAAAACTTTAAAAATGTTGCCTTGGCAACTAACTGAAATAAATAATTAAGGGATAATTCACAAAAAGCATTCTCGTAGTTTTATAAAATCACAGTTGAGCAACTGATGTCACTTGAACTATTTTAATGACGTCTTTAATACGTTTCTGGGGCTTGGAACATTTCAGCTGTGTTGGCGTCTATGGAGGGTCAGAGAGCTCTTGGATTTCAACAAAAATATATTTTTCATTTTGGTGTGAACTATCCCTTTTAATACAAGTACTAAAGTTACAAACATTTTAATTAAAAACAAATAGAGATGCATCAGATCCCTATATAGAAATATTTAAGAAGAAAACTAATAAGAACATAAGTACATAAAATTACTAAACTTACAATGAAAACTGAAAATAAAATAAAGGCTAATTGAAATTCTTAATAACAGTATATGAATAATACTTAAATAACAGTGATCAAAGCATATTTGAGTAACAGATTTCTGTAGATAAAGTAAACCCTTGCCTTGTGGACAAGCTGGGTGCTGGGTGAACTGGCTTGCCTTAAATTGGCTATACTTAGATATCCATCTGATTAGCTAAATAAATTTAATAAAATCTCTCTCGCCCTTATTTGACCACAATCAGACTCGCATCTTCACATGCCACACCGCTGACTGTCACTTCACTCCAATTAATGCATTTGTTTGTGCCTCCCCATAGCCCAATGTAATAATCCAAGTTTAATGGCATTAGCTCTGAATCTGTGTGGTTTGAGACTGTAAGGAAGGAGGGATGTGACCCTGCTGATATTGATTCTGCCAGAAAATGTCTCCCTCTGCTCCTCGCTCCAGAGTTTCCTCACATAAACAGGATTAGAAACAGCAGAGCGTTCCTCTGCAATGAGGAGATTTCCCTCATTTCACCCCTTTCCAAGCAGAAACTGAAGCAGGGCGGGGGTCTCACTGCGGGTTTGTACCTACAGCGCGGTTAGAAATGTGTTTTGAAAATGAGAAGTGCTGGAGCAGAATAAACTGCCCTGACATACATTAATTGATCCTGAACTTTATACCACGATAAGTGATTTTTATTCTTACCAGCCATGACCAACGAGTCACAGGACACTTTGTCAGCAACTTTTCTAGATCCGTTGTGTTAAACTGGACAGCCCCACCCACAGTAAAATTCGATTGGTCCAAAATTCTGCTGTATGTAACTGTACATTAAACAATAAAATGTTCTTATTGGCTGGGAGTGCATCACTATGTGCAATGATTTGTGCAGACAGTTAGCATGGTGAGTAATTGGAGTATGAGTTTCATAGTATTTTTTCCAGTGTAGTATTTTCATGTAAAACAATCTGATTATTATAATTTAAAAAAAAAAAAAAAAAAAAAAAACAATGCATTCAAAAAACAGCCATATATTCTGAATCTGATTAATTTTCTTCTATTATAACACTAATATGAAAAAGGGATATTCATTATGAATTTGTTTCAAATGATTATATTTAGTGTTATTAAATTATACATGTATATTTTTAGATATCATTAAGACAAAACTAACTTAAACGTAAAGATGGGGACAATTATGCACAAATAAATGTCCAGTATCTGCATCAAATCATTCTGAATACCTGTATTGTTTTTCTTTTTTACGGAACTTTGTAATATTTCCTCCTGAATCAACATTGAACTGAATAATGGCACTATTGTCTTATGTAGAGCTGCTGCTGAATATTTGTTTCATTATTGAAGTTTACGGTTATTGAACTGAACTGCACCAACATTGAATGGACTTAAGCTGGACAATGACACTATTGTCTTGTTAAAGCTGCTTTACAGTAGAATTTTTATGAAGTTTCAACATTTATTCTCTTATTTTCCTGTTTAATATTGTGCAGCTGCTTTGAACCAACTTGACTGATTGGGAATTTGGGCTCACATTTCAGCATCTATTTAATTTCTCAGGCTTTAATCATGCAATGTAGCACCGAGTGCATATGCGTTCAACTCTACACTGTATGACATTTCAAATGGCTAATTTATGCAGTAGCACCCTTCACCATCCCCATAACAGCCACAAAACTATTCACTACACCATCCAGCAGGATGACTTCTTTGCATCGGCTCCTTAATGCAAAGCAATAACCGAGCAGTTTGTATTTGTGCAACCGGAAGCGTTCACAGATTTCCCCTGCCAAACATTCTTATGCAAAATTCCACACATTTATCAGAGCCTGTAAGACAAAGATAGAACTGAATGCAAGAGGATTGATTGAGGTAGAAGGAGACAGAGGAAAAGAGAGAGAGAGAGAGACTAATATGATTAAATTGTGCCAGTGTGTGTGTGGAATAATCCTTGTGCATATAATGACATGCTTTCCACTGTAACCAGATTCATACAGAATGCCATCAGCAGAAAACAAGTAGCACACACACACATACAACAAGGAAGATTGCTTTAGCGTCAGAGCATCAAAGCTCTTCTGAAGTGTTTGAAATTCATTGTACACACAGAGTTATTAATTCAGGATATGAAGCACTAAATTGTGATCAGCTAATGAGACAGAAAACTGACATCTTCAATGCCTGTCTCATCATTCTTTGGCTATATGGGATTTCTTCGGAATATGTCTACAGACATTAATTTATGTTCTATTTTTGTTTGTTTACAGAGACAAGAATCCGGGTCAGCTTTAAACAATAAACACACATCTAAACAAGTTTGCAAATTTACATCTCTTACGCAGTATAGAACATCATACTATAAAAATAAATACAATACAAAGTCTTTTGCAAACTCACATTAAACTACTATCTCACAAAATCAAATAAAACTATAAAATTAAAAAATGCAATATGATTTTTGTTTGAAGGTAAGTGTAGATTAGTAAAAAAAACAGTCATTTAATAAAGTGCAATTAAAGGAATTGATCTCACAAAAATATTTCAATATTTACTCGGCCTCATATCGTTTTAAATGACTTTTTCTTACAGTTATGGTAACACATCATGATGTTGTTCTGATCACATGAATGAAAAATTTGAAATTTAAGTACTGTTGGAAACATTGAAACACTTTTAATGCATTAATTAACATTAACGTTAAGGGATAGTTCACCCAAAAATGAAAATAACCCCCATGATTTGCTCACCCTCAAGCCATCCTAGGTGTATGACTTTCTTCTTTCAGACAAATACAGTCGGAGTTACATTAAAATATGTCCTGGTGCTATAATGGCAGTGAGTAGTGGTCAAGATTTTGAAGCAAAATAAAGTGCATCCATCCATCCATCATAAAATTACACCACAAGGCTAATCTTAATCTCTAGCTTCCGCTTACTTTTGTATGTGCATTCACAAGAGTGGCATTCCAGCGGATGACGTATAGGACATAAAAAAAAATCCCTAAAATTTACGGTAAAAAAACAAAAACAAAAAAAAATTAAAAAAATAAAGGACAGCTGTGGTTGCCAGAATTTTACCATAAAAAAAAAAAATACGCTAGCAACAGTTTAGGTTCTTACTGATTTAACAAATTTATTTATAAATGCCTTAATTTCATTAACTGATATGATGTTAATATACCAACCTATTGAAGTACTAAAATCTGTTTTGTGTCTTTGTAATACACCGATAACCACCAAAAGCAGGTGGTAATGAGAAAGTCACATGATGAACCAAAGCAAGCAAGCAGCTTTTAAATATTAACATATATAAGGTGCACCGTGTCATTCACACAAACACTAACACCATCATGGTAACGCACATGAAACTGAAACAATGCAATAAAAATTAACTGAACAACATTAGATGTAACATACAACCCAACTCAACTGATAAGAAAAAAAAAAAAAAAAAAAACTAAGAAACATTTATTTTATTTCTACAAAAAAAAACAAACATGAAATTTGAAATGTAATGAAGGGAATTATGGGAATGTAAATTCATGGTTATTCACTGTAAATCATACCCACTTCCAAAATGGTATACTACCGTAAAATTACATGTAATGTCCAATACAGTTTTTTACCATATATAGTAGGGGAACTTACTGAAAAGGAGGATCTTAAAAAGGAGGTTGCTGATGTTTAGGTAGCTAGCTTGAAGCCAGTAGGGCTGTCGGTAAGAACAGGTCCAGTCTAGTCAAACCAGGTATAGGAAAGTTTATTGTACATCCAAGGAGGATTTGTGCATGATGTGCATGAGTGCATGTGGTTTCTATAAAGGGAACAGATATATAAAGTTTTAGTTTACCAATAAACAGTGCTAAATAAGGTACAAGGTAACCATAATGTTCCATCAACTGCACATTAAATAACTAAAGCACACGCCTAAACAGGAACTACTGTAGAACAATCATGAAAATAAACACATTTAGGCCAAACTTAAGTCATACAAAATAATATTTAAGCATCAAACAAATAAACTTACATGGTCAATTACGCACACAAAGCGAAAACACAGAATGAAAGGAGTGAAACTCAGTCCTCTGCACAGTACAACCACATGCAACAAAAAAGCCCAAGCTGTGGGCACAGGTGCAGCTAATAAAGTCTATGAGATAGTTCTAATTGGCTTGAGATTGGGTGGGTGGAGCTTGGGGCTAACAGGGAACTGAACAGACTAAAGCCCAAGACACACTGCACGATTTTCAGCTGTCCCAGACAAAGATTGGCATTGTGAAACAACAGTGGCTCCTAATCGGTGGTCATATGTCGTACAGTGAGAGAGGTTCAAAGATGGCCGTTGTCACAGTCTTGCGACCAAAGATAGCCTACGATAATTTTCTGGCAGTGTCAGAAATTCAGCATGTTCATCACACAGTGTGTTTGCAGTTACGACCCACAAATACTGACCAACCAGTAAAAATGCGACATGAAATCAACGCAGCATAGCGCTAAAACATAAAACTGCTTACCTCAAGCTCTTATTTCTTCCACTTACGCCGCTCCCTCTTTTTTCAGCACACATAAAAACTACAACTGTCAAAGTGTGAATCATTATGCTCTTTTTGTTTACCACTAGCGCATGCTAATGACGTTTTATTATTTTATAGAAATGTGTGTCGTAGCCTACGAGTCAATAGGTGTCATCATTGTACAGTCTACATGCATGTCATACCCAAGTTTATTAGATCCATGTCACACGGTGTGACCAGCAATGATCTTATAGGATTGCTAAAATCGTGCAGTGTGTAGAAGGCTTAAGAGGGGGTTATAATGAAGTGTCCAAGATACGGAAAGGAAAGAAAGATACCACACCTCAAAACAGGACTGTGTCATTGTGAAAGGTAGAAAACCATTTGACATAAAATTTTACTTTCTAAATGATAAGGTTGCTCACTATATGGAAACAAATATTATTGGGTCAGTTCCTGCTGTTTTTGTTTCCACAGTTAACAGGGAATAAAATGCAAAGAAAAAAAATGTTTAAAAAGGTGATAGTTTTCTTGTAAGGTGTTTAAATATTGCTGTGGCACTTTGGCTGAATGTGTTAGATAAAGTGGGCCAGTGGGATTCAGGTAAAGTGGGCTTACCTTTAACCTTCAGTTATTATACACAAATTCATTAAATAAATTGACATTCACTGGTTATTTTACAGTTGACATGAATAATTGACTTTTTTAGAAAACAGAAATTAGTCTGCAGTCAGGGAATTCAAGTCAGAGATGGAA
Source organism: Cyprinus carpio (assembly GCF_018340385.1). Classification (NCBI taxonomy): domain Eukaryota; kingdom Metazoa; phylum Chordata; class Actinopteri; order Cypriniformes; family Cyprinidae; genus Cyprinus; species Cyprinus carpio. The sequence goes on along the minus strand of NC_056606.1, from coordinate 18,344,102 downwards.
GAAAGGAAAGAGAGAATAGAAAGGATGTCGAGTCATTCAATTCAGTCTGTGGAATGAAGAAAGGATGAGAGGAGCAAAATGTAGATGTAGTTCATTTAAAGTGTTTAGAGAACATAGACCGAAAAACATTTTTACATATGGTGACCATTTCAAATGTTCTTCTTATTTTTTTTTTAACTATTCGTTGTTGCTTGTGTCATAGTCACATTTTTAACATATTGTAGAGCTCATTTTGTTAATATTCTGATTTCAGAAAATTCTGATATTCAGATGTAATCAAATTTAATGTCAGCACTACATGATCTTTCAGTTGTTTGGAACTTCACATGATTTATTTTACTCATAACTTGTTGGTTATATATTTTTGGATTTGTTAAATATATTTGTCTGATAACATGTGTTAATAAATCACATGTTTTTAATTAAGATGCAGAATAATTTTTGATTAACAAGGGATGGCCCACTTTACCTGAAAATATTTTTTTTCTGGAGTGCATGGTCTAAAAATGTTTATTGGTATATACCATGCAAATAACACTCTATATGAACCATATTCAAATCAAAATATTATAGCTGGACACTAAAGTTAACAAAAGTAATAAAGAAAAGAATTAATTAATTAATTAATGATGCATTTATATAGTGCTTTATTGTGTTTTGCTGTACACCCAAAGCACTTTACAAATATTGGGGGGGAGGGGGTCTCTCCTCAACCAGCACCAGTGTGCAGCATCCACTTGGATGATGCGACGGCAGCCACAGCGCCCACCACACACCAGCTACAGGTGGAGAGGAGAGAGAGTCATAGAGCCAATCAAGTGGATTGGGATTATTAGAAGGCCATGAAAGACAAGGGCCAGTGGCGGGAATTTTGCCAGGACACCGGGGTTTCACCCCTATACGAGAAGTGCCATGGGATTTTTTTAATGACCACAGAGAGTCAGGACCTTGGTTTAATGTCTCATCCGAAGAACTGTACTTTTTGACAGTATAGTGTCCCCATCACTATACTGGGGCGTTAGCACCCACACAGACAACAGGGTGAGCACCCCCTGCTGGTCTCACTAACACCTCTTTCAACAGCAACCTAGTTTTCCCAGGTTCTGACCAGGCTCACCCTGCTTAGCGTCAGTGGGCAACCAGTCTAGGGCTGCAGGGTTTTATGGCTGTGGCATAAAAAAAACATAACAAACAAAAAAAATCATCTAGGTGTCTAAATTACATGTTTTACAAAAAGTGGCCCTCTTTGCCTGCACTCACCCTACTTCTAATTCATAGCCTGTGTTTTGTTTTGCTCTCTCCTATGCACTTCTTTGTTCATTACTTCTCACCAGAGCTTACGCTACACCTACGTCCTATCATCCTCTGGAGCATCACTCTTTCGTGAATGCACGTATGACAGTTAGCATAAGCTAGAGATTACGGTTTACAAAGTTTTATAAATGGATATTTTTCTTATACAAACTCTTCGGTTCTGCTTCAGAAGGCAATTATGTAGCCCCCGGGGCCGTGTGGAGTACTTTTTATGATGGATGGATGCACTTTATTTTGCTTTTAAATCTCAACCACTACTCACTACCATTATAAAGCTTGAAAGAGCCAGGATATTTTTTTATTATAACTCCGATTGTATTCGCCTGAAAGAAGAAAATCATAAATACCTAGGATGGCTTGAGGGTTAGTAAATCATAGGGTCATTTTCATTGTTGAGTGAACTACCCCTTTAAAAGCGATTTGATATTTACTTAAAGGGTTTGTTCACCCAAATATGAAAAATCTGTCATTAATTACTCTCCATTGTGTCGTTTCAAACCCGTAAAACCTTCGTTCATCTTCTGATCACAAATTAAGATTTTTTTCGATGGAATCTGGAGCTGTCTGACCCTGCATAGACAGCAACACAACTGAAATGTTCCCAAGTCCAGAAACGTAGCAAGGAGATATGTGAATTAATCCATGTGACATCAGTGGTTCATCCGCAATTATACGAAGCTAGGAGAATACTTTTTGTGTGCAAAATAAAAAAAATAATGACTTTATTCAACAATTTGTCTACTCCGCATCACCCTGGTGCCATTTTGGAGAATATCTCAGATGCTTCATGCTATAAGAGCGATTTGACGTTTGATGTTAATTTAAGAGGGATTAGACATTTGAGACATTTGTGTAAGGATTAAATAATCTTTGTTAACGTTAGTTAATAAATACAACTGTTCTTTGTTGGTTCATGTTAGGTCAGGACATTTAAACTATCAACAGATGAAGCTTTTAATTTTAATAATGCATTAGTAAATGTAGAAATAACTAAGTTCAATAAATGTTGTGCAAGTATTTTTGGTAACACTTCACTTAAAGCCTTTATGTATAATGCATTATAAAGGTAGTTTTAATGCATTAATTATGGCTTGTAATGCACTTTATAATGCATTGTACAATCACCTGAATAATTGTAACCACAGTTAATACATTATATATACTTAATTCATTGTTACACTATGCATTTTAAGTTAGGTTATAATTATCTATGACAACAAAATATAATTTATTACAAGCAATATTATGAATAATTATTATACCATTCAATAACCCTTTATAATGCATTATACATAAAGGCTTTAAGTAAAGTGTTACTTTACTGTAAAGTGTTTACGTTAATTTCATGCTCTTCTTCTTAAAAAAAAAAGTTGAAGATCACAACAGCTTTGTGTAAGGAACAACATAAAATTTTCAAAGTTGTTATTTTCTAAAAATGCAAATATATGAGTAAATACACTTAAAAATATCTCTTTTTGACTTTTGAAAATCATGAATTTAGAACAACATTAAAGGGAGTAAATGATGACAGAATTGCTCATTTTTGATTAGTCCTTTAATTTCATACACTCTTTAAAATAAAGGTTCCAAAAGGCAGTTTTTGTAGCAATGCCATAAAAGAACCATTTATGGTTCCCCAAATAACCTTTCAGTGAACAGTTCTTAAAATATCAATTTTTTCTAAGTGTAATGAACCTTTTAATAATCTAATGAGCAAAATTTTCCACTATAAAGAACCTTTTGGGTAATTAAATTTTTTTATGGATGTTAAAGATTCTACATAAAACGACTGATGTCACTAAAGAAACCTTTATTTTTAAGAATGTGTATGTTTTCATGTCGTACAGCTACTGCAGAGCATAAAGGTCTATGTAAAGGTCAAACCTGATCAACCATAAAAAGTAGAGTCAAGCCTGACTGCAGAACTGCAAAGAAATGCAGTTCATAATATCGATCCAATACACAATGTGTCGTTCCCACAGACCCGTCCAAGAAGGACGTCCCAGCTGAGGACATTGACATCGACATGGGCGCCCCAGAGACGGAGAAGGCAGCCGTCGCCATCCAATCACAGTTCAGAAAGTTCCAGAAGAAGAAGCAGGCGGTGAAATCATAATCACGCCCATGCAGGGCATCTCTGGCCCCACGTGGGCCAAGGGCACCATTAGGACAGGGAGTTGCATGTCAGATAAACTGCACTGTTCTCGGGTGGGGGTTATGGGTTGATTGGGGGTGAGGGTGGGGGCAGATGAGAGGTGAAGAGGCAATTTGCCTTTTGCTATCATCTGTCAGGAATAAAATGTGATATTCTGGTTCCCACTAGTACATAGATTTTTTCAGTACAATACTTTCCTTTGAAAATACTTTTGTTATTTTTTTTTGATAAATACGAACAGATCCATCATTAATGTCAAGGTGTTTGAAAATATCCACCTTAAAGTGCTAACCAATACTATTGTGTGACAGTATTTCCTCTGTTTAAGACCAGAAACCAGGGGTATTTATTGCCAAATGATCAAGAATGTTGCTCAAGGAAATATTCTGAATGGCATCTAAAACTATAAAGATCATTAGGATTCACACAGACTTATTTAATCTTTCACCTAGGTTGTGTTTTTGTCTGTATAGATGAACTGATATTGTGTTTGTGGTTTATCATTATTTATCATTACCCAAGTCAGTGTTTTGTCAGAAAGCAGTGTATTGTATTATTCATGACACCAAACTGTTGGAAATAATCGTATGTGAACTTAATAAATATTGGGATGATCTCAATGACTGATGGGTTATTTCACCATATTTTTAATACCATTTGCTTACCTTTCAACACTGGCTGTGTCCAAAACCTTACAAATATCAAAAAGTGGTCCAGTGTTTGCATAACATACATCATTTTGTTTTTTTTGAAGGAAGCATAACCTATCCTTTAGGTTTTAAGACTATGATTTGCCATATTCTTGTAAATTTCAATTTTTTGTTCAGAACTGGTTCGATAAAAAAGACAAGAAAAGACACAAACAAAATATTTCATTAACTGTTACTGTTCTCGCACATGTATTTTTCCAGCCAAATCTGGTGGAGGAAAGATTTGAGAAAGTGTATTTGTAAAACGTCAGGCACTGCTTCACCCAAAGATGCCAGAAATTCGAATGGCTTGGAAATAAAATTAGAAAACAATCATATCTGTTGTATCTATATCTTTAGTCAACAATCATATCTGTTGTATTAATCATGTCTATGCTCAAAGTGTATTTAACACACACTAAATCTCCAAAACAGCTTTTGGAGCATGTTCAGGAGCTCACATCCTCTGAAATTGTGAGAAGTCCTTAAACTTCGCAATTTAAGTTAATTTATTTAGATAGGCTAACACATAATTTGTGTACAATTTAAAGTGTTGCACATTTATTGGTACAGAGATGGGTATGTGTATTTCGTAAAAAGTTTGCAGCTTCTTCTTATCACTTAAATAGAATCACCAATTAAATTGTTATTCATAGGGATTATGTAGCAGAAATTTATGTTTATTTAAAAGCGCAAAGTGTTACAAGTACAAAATGTATAAATAAAACTATGTAAAAACTTTACTTGCATTTTTGCAACACTATATTGTAAGCATGTCACATTTGTTAATCAAAAGAGACACTGTCTTGAACACTTGGACCCAATAGGTAGACAACAGGTCAAGTGGAGAGACTGATATTTGAAATGGACACTAAACAAACACAAAACTGTCCTGTTACAAGTACAAAATGTATAAATAAAGCTATGTAAAAAAAAATTACAACAATATATTGTATGCACAGTTGTTAAAAGTGTTGTTCTGTGATCTGTTCGCATTCAAGTTCTTTGATTCTTGAATCTTGAAAATTGAATGCTTGGACCAAATAAGTAGGCTACAGTGGTCAAGTGGAGAGACTGATATTTGAAATGTACTTCAAACAAACACAGAACTATCCTGGTACTATAACCAACATTACAACAACAGCATATATTGGTTCTGTGAAACGCAGCAAAATCAAAATCGTATCTTAAATTGTGTTCCGAAAACGAACAAAGCTTTTACGGGTTTGGAACGACATGGGGGTAAGTGATTAATGACAAAATTTTAATTTTGGGATGGAGTATCCCTTTAAAATTCACTGGTCCATTAGAGTAGAAGCCAATCTAAAACTAGTTTCTTCAGGCGGCACCTTCATTCAAAATGCTATCCGTTAAGGCATCGATTGGGCAGCAAGGCCCCTGGTTCATTTCGGACACAGCCATTGTGATGAATTAATTCTGGATCCAAGTCTTGGTTTATTGATCTGTGAAAGTGATTCAATTAATTACTTTAATGAATTAACACTCATTTAAAATAGAGAGAGAGAATGAGAAGACAAGCCTATTTCATCAACAGCATGCTGACTATTCTAATCTTATAAAACTGTGCTGTATTTGTTTTGTAGTGTGATTCTAGTATGTGCAGCAAATGCTGAGCTCTGTGAGTCATGCATAGGTTGTTTCAAAGAAGTTCAGAGAAAAATCCCCCTCATGGGTCTAATTACGGTAGTTTTTCTGTTCAGAACCACATGCTGAGGTCTGACAGGTTCATTAGGTTTCAGCTGGGAGGGGGTGTTACACTCTGATGTATGCAGTAAAGAAAAGAAAACAGAGGGATTTATGTTGATCCAAAAGCTATTGCTCACACAGGAAAAACACTGAGATGAAACGTGGATTAATCTGAATTGCTCACAACCAAAAATACAAAAATACAGTGTGTAATATACACACTGAAAATATTATGAACAGTCAAACAGTCTTTGTACACAAAACTGGATCAAGTTTTGCAAGTCCACATGCAAAAGCGATGTTATTACCTCCATATTACTATTACTATATCTGAATATCCCTAAATATCCCATAAGGCAAAATGCCTGACTTGACCCTCCATTTTCAGTGAAGTTAAACTGGAAGTAAATATTAGCCTAATTTTTCACGAGTAAAGCTATGTTTTAAAAGGCATACAGTATGCGAATATTACAACCTAAATTGGTCAAAATGCACAGTATAGAAATATTGGGCTATATGCCATAATGCAATGTGCTCAACTTGAGGTTTTTAAAGTTTTTGATATTTTAGTTCATCAGGTTTCAAAAAGTAAAAATATTTTTTTTGTACTCAAAATGAATAAAAATGCAAAATAACAATTTTTAAGTGACAGTCCACCTATTTAAAACAATGCTTCTCTCCAAGTAAACACCTATTTAAAAAAATTTTAACTCCAATTATTAGAATGTAATAAAAAAACTAAAATAAAAAACTGAATTTACCAAATGCTATTCCAAAATTCAAAACTAATGCTTATAAAACATAATACTTAAACAAAATATTTTTTTAAAATTTTTTTTTTTTAGAATGTTTTAAAGAATGCATCAATGTCCTTCAGTCGCCCACAATCTTTTGCATAGATTCCGATTAATTAGCTGAAAATGGATCAGCATTGAGTTTGTTAAATTTCATTATGTTATGCAAGACAAAAATATTTTTGATATAAAGTATTCTTCATAGTTCAATTTTAATGGTATTTTTGTGCCATGAGCGCAGAGTTGGAAACACTTATGATTTCTGACTAGACCATCATTTTAGCTTTTCACATTGAAGAATAGACCAAGATCAACCCAATGTTTATAATATTTTCACAAAACATATTTTGTTTCACATTTTCACACTTTTTAATAAGACTGTAGTATAGGCTACTTCACATTGCCAATATTCCATTGAGATCACAGCCAAAATGTTCTCAAGTCGAAGCAATGAAGATGAACCAAACAGAATGAGAGGAACTCAGCCAGGTTCTTCTTTTCATTCAGACGCCATCAGTGTTGTGTTGCTGACGTGTCTTTCTGAGGGAGATCAGAATTTAGCACACTGCTGCTATATTTATGACGGTGGTTAATAACAGCCGAGCGAGACCGTCTATAAATATATGCCAGCGACGCTTAATTTGTTGCACACTTCAGACGAAGATGGAGAATATAGCTGTCACAATGACTAACGTGTTCCCCCATTACCCACCGGGCTGACATAGCATAGCACTATAAAACCAATTTCTGTCCAAGTGCTCCAGGAAGAGTGGCTGTCTCCGGCTCTTCACTGAAAGCACTGAATCAATACAGCATTTTGAGAGAGTCGCTCGCGCTCTTTGAAGGCCGCGCGGGAATTCGCTCAACAAACGACAGTCTGCCAGGTAAGGTGGTCTAAAGGGGCTGAACAAAATTAGAATAGTAAACAAAAGATGAAAACAACGCAATTAATAGTTTTTTCCACCAACTAACTTCAGGTGGAGTAGCTCCTAAAAGAAATCAAATAAAATATATTATAATGCAATTTAATCCAAAAATCGCAAAAAAAACAAGATCTGAAATAAATTATAAGTCCATAAATCGCTAACTAAAAAACTATTACAAACTAAATAACATTAACCAAAGACTGCATTTAAAAAATATTATGAGGGCATGTGTTGCTAACTTTGTAGCTATTACAAATTAGTATTGTCACAATACCAAAATTTCAGTGGTCAGTATCATCATGATGAAAAGTCATCTTCACTGAATCAGATGAGACAAATACACACAAAAAACACCAACTAAGGATTATGTAACCTTCTTATACGAAAAAAAGATTTCATAAAAAAAAAGAGTTTCAAACAAAATATCTAATTGGTATTTTGATGGACTTTTTCACCGGAGGAACACTTATTAAGGTATTATGTTTTATGATTTGGCGAAAACAAATAAAATAAACTATAGAAAACATACTATACCCTACAAATGATACGCGATAAATGCTTATCATATGACTATGGCGTGCATATGATACGCGATTAGGGTTGTGGGGTAGATGCGTATCATATGCACGCCAAATGCATATCAATACCACAAATTTCTGTTTTTATTTGGTGCACTATTTATACGCATTTTCATGAGACTGGGTTAGTATTCAAGTAGTTTAAAGTTAAAATGCCTTAAAGAAGGATTTGTCTTTGTTTTTAAAAACACATTTTTTTTTTCTTCACTTCACAAGATGTTAATTGATGGACCGTGTCAAAACATGTTGTGATAATTTTATCAGCTGTTTGGACTCTCATTCTGACGGCACCCGTTCAGTGCAGAGGTATCTATGGTAATTCAGCAAGTGATGTAAACAGGGATTCGGACTGGGGTAAAAAACAGTTTGATTACTAGGGCCCCAAAGGAAGAGAGGGCCCTTAGAAAATGTCGCGACCGACACGGCCTTCGAAGGATTCTCAAAAATAAAAAAAAAACCAATCCAGGTTTTCCCGAACTCCCCACTCACACATCCCAACATCTCGAGCAACACCACCAGACATAAATGCAAAATTTCTCCAAACCTCTTCGGAAGAATAAAAAAAAAACTAATCTTGGTTGGCCTGACTCATATCCAACAAACATCAAATGTTAATTTAAAAAACTATTTATTACAACAATTATTATTATTATTACTCCGCTGTGTCAATCACAATCATCATAAAATTGTGACTGATTCATACCTGCAGTTGTTACTCTAGAAACATTTCAACACTTATGTAACCATTTGTCACCCAAGCAGTGTGAATTATAAATGGATTACATATAGAAATCCATATAGTCACTTTCAGTTCAGCAATTCGTGGCTTATTTCCTTTGCACTGATTATTTCCATTGTGATATGGACTATTTGTATTGTGGTTTATTTCAGGTTCGTTACAGATTATTTCTAACTTTTGTTTGCATTGCTAATGTTCTGTTGCCCCCCTTGGGCCACCATAGCTGAGGAAAATCAGCACACAAACAAGAAAAGGAAAGTTCTGCTTCCTCTCATGAGGAATGTGCGGTTCTACTTTCATTGTGTTCCTGCTGAGCTCTCTGTCTTTCATTTGAGTATGATTTCCAAAACGAAATAGCTCTATTATTCATTCAAATGATCCAGTGAACACTGATTCTGTCTTTGCTGTGATTAAACCAATAGTTCACTGAAAATGAAAATCATTTATTCAGCCTCATGTCGTTCCAAACCCTGTATGACTCTCTTTGTTCTGTGGAACACAAAAGAAGAAATGCTGAAGGTTTGTAACGACATAAATGGCGAGAAATATTGCTTTAAGTTCATCTCTCTAAAGTGAACCCCATCTTGGTTTGGATATTAAGCTGTTCATTTTCACAGTTCATCACATACGCTCAGATCCCTTTATAACCCACAGCAAAATGAAAAGTGTTAACCAAACTGCCAGATTTGTTTGGGGATCAACCTTTTATTAGTCGACAGAATAAAAAAGAAAAATCTTATAATTATTTTAAAAACATTGAACAAAAATCAAAAAAAAAAATAAAGAAAAAAGAAATAGAAAAAGAAATAAAAATAAAATTAAAAAAAAAACATTCGTAAATCAGTAAAGTAAGGACAATAGATTTATCTAATCAAATATAGTGAAATATCATCTCACAATTCTTCATCATAACTCTCCCTGCAAGACAGTTTGGTGCAGAGCGGCAACAATAACATATTGCTACCATACAGCCCATAATCATATAGAACTGCTTGTGGATCTTTATATGAATATTATCATAATTGTTATTCTTTTAAGGGATCTCTTTAGATTGTCTTAGTTTCCCTCAACATCACCACAACTCAAAAGAAACAAAAATAAATAAAATAAAGAGAGACCTCAAGCCACAAATACACATTTCAATACAACTACAATATGAAAGAGAAAAAGCAACACTTTCACCGAATCACCCCCTCCAATCACCCCAAATCAACCATTCCAAATCAACACATGAGAATAAAACACAAAATTTGCACCTGAATCTGTCATTTCATTCGCTCCGGCTCTCAGAAGCTCACATCATGGGCGAGATACAGTACAGTAGAAAGCAAACGTGGTTCATGGATTTTCATATTGCACCTTTAGAGAATGAAACACAAATAATTATCAATCAAGACTTGCTTTTCTAGGTTAAACAAGATATGTGCAAACATGACTAAAGGACTGTATTAACCAAATCAAAAATCAAAATTTCCCTGTAATACCCACAAATAAAAGTGATTTCTCATTTTCTATATAGATTTTTAATATATATTTATACTCATAAGAATACGAAATCTTGACATTTGAATATTTTCGTAGTCAAAAAATTCTGGGCTGGACCCTCCAGTGGTCGGTATTCATACTGTCATCTTCGTCTTAAATTGGTTCATCCTCATGCACTCCCAGGATTTCTTCAAAACAGAACGCTGACAACATTGGACCAATGGAAATCACTCTCACGCTTTATCTCAAACTAATTACACAAAGAAATTTTAGTAAAAAAAAAAAGAAAATGAAAATGGATTCCCATTCATTAGTTTGTGCACACTAACTGCTAAAATAAGTGAATCAGTAAATCATTAAAGTCATTATAATTAATATTAATAATAATAAAATCATTTTGGCAATCTCTGGTTGTGTGGAGTTCTCTTTTTAAGAAGTGAATTCACTGTTTAAAAAAGAATAAAATAAAGAAACTGTTAGGAGTAGAAGTGGAAACATATATACAACCGCGAATGAAGAGTTCGCTTTTTGCTCTTGATGTTTTATTTTTGTCCGATCTTTGTTATACCAGTGTGTAGGACTTTGCGTAGGAATTGTTGCTCTGTTTTAAGTGTCCTCTGGAGTCCAGCAGTGATTCCTGGGAGGTGCTGATTTTGGCAGCCTGTGCCAAGTCCGTTCCGGCCTCTCTCTGTGGAAGCGTTGAGGCCGTGCCCGGCTGCCACTGCTGCACGTCCCTGCTGGTCGGCACCTGCATGGGTGTCGGCTCCAGCAAGGCGGGGCGTTTCATCGAGCGGGTCTTCTGCGGCTCCAAACAGGCCTGGCCCATCGCCGCTTCCCGTGAGGCCACCTACACAACCCCCCCCAAAACAGGATAAATAAAAAGACATTGATACAATTGCAATACAACCCCCCACTCATCATAAAAAAAAATACTATATATAACAAACAAATCCAACACGAAACCGTCATAAAAGTATGTTCTATATAGTATAAACATGGCTAGTATGAATTCAATTTGAGCGTACTACATCCACCATGTTGTCCCATTCATGGGATAGTAAAGTGTCCATCGGATGTGCACTCTTGGCAGAAGTAGCAGGTCATCAAGGTACTTTCTGCCTACCAGTTTTGAGTACTATTAATTTTGACATACTGTTTTTCAGCTGTATAAAAAAAAAAAACCTATATAGTATGGAAACAGGCATATCAAAATGCGGTGTCAATGTTTTTAGCATCTTACAGCATGAGCACCTCATTTCTAAGCTGTTTACTGCAAAAAAAATAAAAATAAAATAAACACTTTAACAAGCTGCTTAGCTGGTCTTAAATGGTATAACCTGGTCTCTGAGTCTAGCCAAGCTTCTGTTTACATGGTTTAGCTGGACCAGCTTTCCCAGATGGTCCTGACCAGAACTAAGATCCAGGGAGCATGGTTGGATCCAGAAAACTCCAACACCAGCCCTAGCAGACCATCCAAACCTTCAGACTGATGGGACCAACCACACCCCCTGGATTTTGGCTTCTAGTGAAGCGTTGTGAGAAACTCTATTCACAATCGACTTTGAATGGAGTTTGATGGATTGGGTCAAATTACAAGATGAGCACGCTCTTCTAGTGAAGCGTTGTGAGAAACTCTATTCACAATCGACTTTGAATGGAGTTTGATGTTAGAATTTTGTTAATCTAACAATGTAATGTAAAAATCTTAAAAGCGCACAGAAATATTATGTAAAACTGTCATTTTAATGAGTCTGAGCTATGTTCTTTTTTTTTTTTTTCATTCCATTCTGGAATTGTCTCATCTACAAAGGATACATGCATTTCTGCTGTAGATTTTGGTTCAATATTAGAAGGCAGCATAATTTAGGCTTTATGTGGGGTCTTTATGTGGGGTCAAATTGTTGAAATTTTGTGGGGGAGAAAGATCCATTGTCAGTAATTTTGAGAAGTATTAAGCACAGCTCACAAAGAAGTCACTTTCAAACCAAGCTGCTTTCGGTTGGTAAGTGGCAACCAACTTGAAACTGTTGCGAAATTGGAAAATCATTCGCATTTATGCAAAATTCCAGATTCCTTTTGTGAATTCCTTTTGGAATGACTGGATTTTCAGCTTCAATTGGTTTAAATTGAGTTTAAAGTCATTACTTCCCACCAGTAGTCTCACCTGGTCTGTGGGCCTTGGGTACGGCCATGTTCATCACCCTGCAGACGTCCTGGGGTTTGGGTGGTGACGCAGTGAACCTGCAGATGCCTGATTCTGACGGTGTACTGGAGGTCAGACTGTCCGTGTAATCATTGGTGCCTGCAGTCATCTGCTCGGAGGATGTGTCTGAGATGAAGCACTCTGTGATGGTGAACTTGGCATGTCGCAGATGTTCCTCCATCTTGGCATGTTCATAGGCTCTGGCCAGCTCCTCATACGTAGAAGACGCACTCTCAGTGGAGACCATGCTGCTGCGAGCGCGGTCTGAACACAGCGGGTCAGAACTCATCAGTAACAATAGGCACTTCTAGCATGTATTAGCTTTGATATGATACTTGATATTATTTTGTTGCCGATATAAATTGACACTGTGAATTTTGTGATCATTTAAAATCATTCAAAAGTTTGATTTTTTTTAAATGTTTTTGAAAGACATCTCCTATGTTCACCAAGACTGCATTTATTTGATTAAATATATAACAGTAATATTGTGAAATGTTGTTGCAATTTAAAACAATTGTTTCCTATTTTAATATATTTTAAAATGTAATTCATTCCTATGATGGAAAAGCAGAAATTACTCCAGTCTTTAGTGTCCTCCTAATATACTGAGAGTTGGTGCTCAAGAAACATTTCTTATTATTTTTGTGAAAAACACGATGCATTGTTTTTAGGATTCTTTGACAAATATAAAGTAAAAAAAAAATTACTATATTTTGTACCATTATAAAAGCATTTACTGTCACTTCTGAAAGTATTAATTTCTTTAAAAAATAAAAAATACAAATCTTACTGACCCCAAACGTTTGAGCAGTGTTGTATTTTAATAAAATGCTGATAGACCACTGAAGTTTGATTAATTTTCCACATAATATTCTTTAGAACTGTCTGTTACAATAAATCTGTTCAAAATTAATTAAATGATTCGATTGCATCCATAAATTTCATGGATGTTCCTGCATGCCATTTATATGCTTTAAAGTGGTTTAAGTATGTAAACATTACTGTTTATTTCTTTGTAGTTTTATATTCATGCATAAAGAAATTAAACACCATTATTCATTGTGTCCATAATTTTTTTTTAAAACAGCACGCACATAAATATTAAGAAATATACTAAATATTGTAAAAGGCTGACAAGATCATTTTAGTACCCAGCTGTAATGACGTGTCAAGCCAACAAAAAAAGAACCTAACAAAAGCTCAAGGTGTACAAACATTACAGTGTAGGCTGTTTGTTAGTGTAGCAGACTGACCTGTGTCCTGTGACGGACTGACACTATAGCTGTCGCTTTCTTTGTCCACTGAACCAGCCACTCTGGGCGTCCCCAGCCTCCAGTCCGTGCTGAGAGTGTGGACAGAGACAGGAGGGTTGGGACGATTCAGTGTCCACTGACTGGCATAACGGTTGCGTGCTGCAGGACCAGCTTTAGCTGTACGGCGAGAGGTGGGATCTGGGGGCGGTTCCGGAATGCTCGGTTAAACAGCATTATCAAATAGCCACTCTATAATTTATGCGTTAAGAAGTTTCTTTCTTACTCGACAGACTGCTCTTACTCGTCCCAGGTCGTACATCAGAGACGTCCACCAGTGGGCCGGTGGCCTGCGATAGAGACTGATAGTGGACAGAGTGCGTAACGGTGGCCGACTTCTGTTTGGTAGTTTCTCCGAAATCGTTATCAGTCAGTAGCACTGTTGATCTGTCGTCTAACACAGAAGAGAGAGATGGAACTATTAGAGACCCCTATAGTATTATTCTTCCTCAGACAAATGTTTAGGTTTGAATATGGTTCAGCAAACATGACTCACCCACTGTTTCCATGGTGTCTCTCTCTTCGATGAGCAGCTGCGCTCGGGGAATGTCGATGTGCATGCGGAGGGTCTGCTGTTGTTTGTTCATGGTATCTGAAGGCCTTGTGTTCTTACTGGAGGAGAACACAAACAAGTCTGTGAATAACATATCTGCTTATACAAGGTCAGCATGACATGTGAGCCATCAAAGGAATAGTTCATTATTTGCTCACCCACCTATATGATTTTTTTCCTCTGTGGAACACAAAATAAGATATTTTAAAGAATTTCCCAGCTGCAGTTTCAATATAATGTAAGAATATGGTAACCAAGGACTGTCAAACAAAAAGGACAAAATAGTCAATGTAAAAGCATCCTAAATCCAGAAAATCTTCTGAAGCAACAGCCTTTTGTGGTTTATTCATCACACAAATCTATTTATTATCGAATAATTTCTCTAAAATGTTCATTAGGACTGTCTGTTATAGTGAATCTGTTCAAAAAGCTGATTCTATTGCTTTGCTTCGGAAGATTTGGAATATAGCAAGCCGTATGAACTCCTTGATGGTGGTTTTTAATAAAATGCTGATTTATTTGTGCATAATATTCTTTAGAACTGTCTAATACAGTGAATCTGCTCAAATAAACTGATTCAGAAGATTTGGAATGACAGAAGATTTTGAATATAGTAAGTCATATGACCTACTTGATGCTTTTTAATAAAATGCTAAAATAGTTTGATTCATTGAAGTTAGATATATTTGTGCATAAGTATATCTATTACAGACAGTTCTGGAATATGAACTATTTGATGGTGATTTTTAACAAAATGCTGATAGAGTTTGATTCATTTGTGCATAATATTCTTTAGAACTGTCTATTATCTGTTCAAAGAACTTGATTCTAGTGTTTTGTTCTGGAATATAGTGAGATGTATGAACTACTTGGTGCTTGCTTTTTAATACAGTGCTGAGAGAGTTTGTGCATGAACTATCCATTACAATGAATCTTTTCAAAGAAACTGATTTTGTTGTATTGCTTTATAAGATTTGGCATATAGTGAGTCATATAAATGACTTAATGGTGCTTTTTTACAGTATGTTGAGTTTGATTCACTTAAGTTTGATTCATTTGTGAATAAATTGCTATGGAACAGTTACAATGAATCTGTTTCAAAACACTGATTGTGTTGTATGGCTTCAGAAGATTTGGAACGGTGACTTGTATGAACTACTTTTATGATGCTTTTAGTCGTTTTGGATCATTATGCTCTCACTAGAATGGAAAAGAGCAGCTCAGAGATTATTCAAAATATCTTATTTTCTATTGCATAGAAGAAAAAAAGATTATATGGAATGAAATGAGGGCGAATAAATGACAAATTTGTAATTTTGGCGTGTTTCTGCCTTTAAAAACAAAACTGAAAATCATCATGTTTACCTCATTAGCATTTCAGCCAAACTCTTTGCATCTGTGGAAAAAACAATAAGCTTTAGTGACATACACTGAAAATGGAAGTACTATTGAGTCATGAAAAATAAGGCTGATAGGAGTAAAATCTCAAACTGTAACATATGCTCTCTGTATTCACGCCTACAAATCTACACCTTCTCTTTGAAAACGCTCTGATTTGTAGCTAAGAGCTGTGAAAACCATCTGACCCCTGAGCCGCTTCAGCCTCTGCTCTCTCCTCCTCCTCCTCAGCACCATCAGCAGGACGAAGAGCAGCACCATTCCCACCAAAATGCAAGAGATCGTCACCATCATCTTCATCCCCTCGTTGCTGGTTTTCTTCACCGGGTTGTTCACCGCCGTCTTCACCAGCGGAGGAATGGTGTCTTGAAAACACATTTAATATTTTAAAGTGTAATCAAATAAAATGCATTTATTGTAAAGGTGATCCGTCAAACTTCGCTTACTGCCGTCGTAGTTCAAAGTAGCAAATTTGACACGTTTCTCAGCCAACCCCGCGCTGTTGTACACCTTCATCTGCAGTTCGTACCAAGTGGCTTCCTGCAGGTCCTGGAGGTTGAAGTTCTTTGTGATAGACGTGTGCTTGACTTTGGTCCACACGGCGCTGTCCAATGGACGGTATTCCAGAGTGAAGGAGGTGATTGGACAACCGCCATCATTCCAGCCAATCAGGTTGAGTTTGACACATGTTCCATTAATGCTATTAAACAGCTCCTGCTCTTTGGAGAACTGTGGCTCTGTGATGGGTGAAGACGATGAAGGAGAACAGGAAGGGTGTTTGTCATCACTACTTTGAACAATTCCACACCATTATTTGAGAAATTGGGTTTTCAAAACAAAATTCACACCTTTCCCATGAGTCTTTGCTTCAATTATCTCACTGATTCGGCCTGGACCAACAGCATTCTGGGCCGTTAGCGTGAACTTGTACCAGGTGCCACAGTTGAGGTTCTCCAGACGGTAGGAACGCTCGCTAGGACTAATGGAAATACTTCCCCACTTCTCACTGTTGTCCTCTGAGTATTGCAGAATATATCCTGCATAAAGACGGACACAGAATTAATTCATAAAAACAAATCTTTAGGACTGACTGTCATTATTCAAGCAATGCAATTGGTTCATTTGTTCAGTGCACTTTATATCCAGCTCATCCACATCAGTTGCTATAGTAATGACTTCATCAGAGTTGTTTTCTTCCACACCGAGTTGCTGTCAGTGTGACAATGGAGGATGGATGCATTGTAGAAATAGCTGTATTTTACGCATTTAAACGTGTTGTGTCTGTAAGTGCACACTCGTTTACAGGTGCCACTTTATGTTTTATTTACTAATGCAGAATGAAATGCAGTTCATATTCTGACATCATGATATAAGGGATTTTACAGTATATTATATAAAAATTGGTTTATATTCACATTGCTGTTCAAAGGTTTGGGGGCGATAAGATGTTTTAATGTTTTGAAGAAGTGTCTTACGCTTACCAAGGCTGTATTTATTGAATCAAAAATACAGTAAACAGTACTATTGTGAAACATTATTACAATTAAAAAATATATTTAAATATGTAATTTATTCTTGTGATGCAAAGCTGAATTTTCAGCAGGCAGTCTTCAGTGTCACACAATCCATTGGAAATCATTCTAATATGATGATTTGCTGTTAAAAAATTCTTCTTATTATTATAATTGAAAACAGTTTAATATGTTTATGGAAACCATGCTACATTTTTTGATACTAATTTACTAAGTACTTTTTTTTTTTTCAAAAACAAAAATCTTACTGACCCCACACTTTTGAATAATAGTTTTTTTTTTCTTTTTACTTTTTATTCGGAATGTGATGGATACCAAACAAAAGGGCCAGGTTATTCATAACAAATAAATCAATCAGTGCAAAATCAGATTTAGATTATGTAATAACAAAAGTAAAGTTTTTTTTTATTTATTTATTTATTTTTTTGCCGTTAAGGCTACAAAAACTATATGGATTTTTATAGAATATGCCAAAAAATAAAGATTTTTGCATCATGTTCAGTTGGAAGACAGATCACAGTTTTATTCTCTTTTTTTCGGTTTTGTTTTTCTCCAGCAGGAAAAACAGCTGAAGGTGGAAGCGGCTCACCTCTAATGGAGCTCCCACCGTTGTCTCCTGGTATCCAGGACACAGTAATGGATGTGATGGTTGTCTTGGTCACAGTGAGTCGAGGTTGGTCAGGGGGGACTGAAGATGATATTTATACAGTGAGAAACACTGCGTAACATCTCAGAGGAAATGAAACTGACACAAAGAGGAGGCTATACAGAAAGTGACCATCCTGTCTGACTCTCACACCTCACCTTGAACCTGAAGGTTCAGAATTATTTCGTCCGTTCCCCAGTTATTGCTGGCGACACACGTGTAATACCCAGAATCCTCTGCTTTCACGGTCTTAATGACGAAGCTGCCATTTCCATGGATACTGCGTCTTCCATCAATGATCGCAGGGGCCGGGCTCCCGCTGGCGAGAAACAGTGTGAATCGTCAATAAGAGGGGCAGAGTCTGACATTTCCCAGCATTCCCCAGTGACTGATTCTACTCATAGGTATTCAGATGCTTGTGTTTGCTGTTAATGAAAGGCTAGAGCTGCACTGCAGTATGTTCTTCACTATAATACTGAACTCAGCATACATTGTTAGCATGTTTGCTTTAAATCACATGCTCATTCTCATTTTAATATTGTTGTATGAGTGTATGTTCTATACATTCTTGTCTGTGCTCATGAAAAAGGTTTATTTACCTCTCTTTCAGCCATTTAATGGCAGGAGGCGGGTCTCCGACCGCCCTGCAGGGTAAAACAACATCCCTCATCCACGGTGTTGTAACAGTACCACTGAAGGTGAGGATTTTGGCAGGAGCTGTTTAAAAACATTAAAAACACCATAAGATAATTGATTATTTTATTGATTTATGAATGCTTAATATTTCACAATTTTGGTGCAGACCACAATCATTGCAAATTACACCCATCTTACACTACCATCCAAAAGTTTGTGGTCAGTATTTTTTTTTTTAAGAAAAAAAAAAATAGTTTATTAATAGTTTAATTGAATATGCAATAAACTGATCACAGGAATAAATTTTTTTTTTTAAAATTATTTGATCAAAACAAGAACAAAAAAAACAAAAAAAAACAGCAATTTTAAATTGTAATAATATTTCATACAATTAATTTTTTTTACACTGTTTTTTTAATCAAATAAATGCTACTTTGATAAGCATAAGAGTCTTCTTTCAAAAACATTTAAAAAACTTACTGACCCCAAACTTTACAACATTATTGTATGCTGAATATTTGTAAAGTTACTACATTATATATGCTGTTTATTTCATAGAAAGATACTAAATATTTTCTTAAAATGTATTTAAAAAATGACAATTAATTTAAAAGTCATTGCAAAAATGGCTCGGCAAAGTGAAGTTAGATTTGCTAAAAGCTCCTGCAGAATTTCTAAAAGAACTCAAAATACAACTCATTACTCTGAATGAGTGATTTACAGAATGGCTGAATAAGAGGTTTAACTTAAAAACATTCTCCTAAAACCAAAGACCAGCTGCTTTGCTTCTGAAGAACAAAGGTAATCGACTCAAACCTTTGGCCAGAGGTTCCACGGTGATGACATCACTGCTGTTCCCCCGGCCGGCCGCAGTCACCGCCATCACCCAGATACTGTACTTCCTGTTGCGACTGAGATTGTGAACCCGGTGCAGGAATTCATCTGGGGCCACTTCAAACTCACTGACCACCTAAACGAGACCCAAAATAAATGATTGTTGGTTAGGTCTTATGTCTTCCATCCGTTGACAGATTAACAGGTCGACAGCGTCACAACTTGCGTCACATAGTACTCTCATATTAAAATAGGAAAGGAGAGGCTATTTAAACATCACCTCCATGGCACAGTACTGGCTCTGTGCTAAAATGCTTTGCACTTCCACACACTGTTTAACACTGTCTTAATAGCCAGCCTGATATCTCTCCTGTTAGTATGAGAGCAGTTGGCTGAGTCTTACCGTGGGATACGAGCTGGAACAGAAGACTGTGTATTTCCTAATGACGCCATTCAGCTTCAGCGGAGGGAGCCAAGAAACATACACCACAGAGCTGGAGGCTGCAGCTGCCTTCACCCCGCCGGGTGGACCTGGCACTGCAGGGAAAAGAATCAGGCAGTTTGGAGAGATCTTTACTAACTTTATAACAGATTGGCAAACAGAATGACAAAATTTGACAGTAGTGAAGTTCCACAACAGAAGATCTTTTTTTGCATGACTTTTGCATGACAATTGGTCAAAGAATGGATGTCTGTCAGTCTTACCGTCCTCTTTGGTGCGGATGTAGATCTGGTCGCTGCGTACTCCGTCTCCCGCTCTGGTGAAGGCCAGCACCTGGATACTGTAGTTGGTGTATTTCTCCAGACCCTCCAGCTCCAGCTGGGCCTTCTGGGTAGTGACGTTTCTGATTTCCCCTAGTTCTGTATAAACAACAAGACTTTACAATCTTTCTTAAGACTCACTGTCAACTGATATAGTAAACACAATACTACTTAGTGACAGCCAATGAGATTTCTAAAATGAAGTGAACATTGATATTATACAGTATATATTGTAAATTCAAAAAATAAAAAATTAAATAATAATAATTGCAAATTTAACCCTGTAATGCCTGACACAAATAATAGTCATAAAAATGCACTTTTATAAAACAGAACAGTGTACTGAACATTTAGACAAAATATATAAGGAAATTGAAACATTCATAATCATATTTGATGCACCAGGCTTTTATGGCTCATATATTATGGAGCTCACACTCGAGAAAAAACTCAAATTAAGCAAAAATATTTCTATTATATTAAAAGGCTTTTGCCCAGTGATAATACCATACTGGTGTGAAATTATGATATTGTGGCAAAACTGGAGAGAAGGTAAAAAATGTGGTCATATAAAATAAAATATTGTTTGACTTTTGATGGTGCAAAAAGGTGCTTTTTAATTCACTTAAAAATGAAAATTCTATCATCATTTACCCACATAAAAATATATTTTATAGTCAACTTTTTAAAAATAATGCACTATTTTGAAAAGTAGATATCTGGAACGGATAACATATTTATTTCATTTCACCTCAAACCTATCATGCATGTGTTTTTTTTTCCGTGTCACTCAGTGCCTGCTCAGAAATGTGGCTTTGGACAAGCAAGGTGGGAGTGTATTTACTGGTTTAAAGGGGGAAACATTATGAATGAAAGGGAACTGACTTTCTTTAGAAAGATTTCATTGACATTTTTCCATGTTATTTTCGTAACCATGGTTACAGCTGTTTCTGCTTATCCAAAAGCGCCATCTAAAGTCAGAGAGTGAATTTGTATTTTCATTCAGCATGTCTGCTGCTTTTGTTGCCGTCAGTGTTGTGAATTTTAATAGTTTGATGAACAATAAGTTCAGCCATGAAAACTCTCGGGATGGATTGTAAAATCTTTATTAATGTAAATAGAATGTGCATAGGTTTGATCTTGGCGGACTAGATCTGCTACGCTGCTGCTGCAGAGCTAAATGCTCGGATCATAACATTAAAAGAAAACATGCTGCTGCTGCTAAAGAGAGGAAGATCCCTGTAGCAGATTTAGGCAGGTGGTGCTGGGGAGACGGTGGGCTAAGATGAGGACACACATAGCGCGCAGACATAGCATTCATTGAATACGTCCTGGTTATATAGGTAAATGGTAATTAGTATGTGAATCCGATCGGCTTGGAGAACATTAAACCAATTAAAATGCAAGTAGAGTTTCATGGCTGAACTATTAACTCGAATAATAAGGTATCTGGAACATATACATATATCATACATTTTATATTATATAAAAGAATAATATAAAATGTATGATGTGACTTCAACAGCTCTTTAGCCAAGAATTTGTCATTGTATAGTTAAATAATGAACAATTTACACCCATGTAGGATATAGGGCAGACACGGAGACTGTCTGCAGCTATCCAGCATAGTTGCAGGTTTTACATTTTTAATGTCTCCATTTTTTCCTGCTATCTATCATTCCATTAGCACTCTAGCAGCTACTGTTGGATGGAAAAGAGCTGCTGTCTTTTGCTGCTCGGTGCTGAATTTTGTCCCCGAGTTGCCCGGGCTGAATTCTGCTGCTTCATAATAAGGCAATTTATAAGCAAATAGCTCCTGGAAAGAGTTGGATCAACATAATGTGTGCTTTGAGTTTGTTCTACTGAGCACAAGTTGATTGAGAGCCATAAAGCAGCCAATTAAACAGGTGTGCAGAATGTGTTATGCTGCTCTCTGGTTTGTGTGCTGCAACGCTGAGTGATCGATTAACTAACCTCACAGTCTAAATCACTCATGAGAGGCATATTCAGACTGGCTGGCACAACACATATGAAAAGAGACTATTGCTGAATTGCAAAATGCATGTACTGCATTGGTGATAGTGTAGTATGTACTTCAGTATGTAGTAAGCCAGTATGCCGGTACTGGACATACAATTGCATATTGGTACTACAGAGCCCTTGCATAGCATTATCCTAAAATGCATACTTTAAAATGTTTCTTGTGTGTACATAAATTTCCAATTTATTATGTTATCATGTACCTAAATTCCAATTGTATTTATCATTACTCAAATTGTATATACACACACACACACACACTTTTCATCCCACTAGATGAGGATCCAACCACACCCCCTGGATTTTGTGTTCCACATAGAGTTGCTAAATAATTTTCAACCAGCTAGGGTTGGGGAATTATTTTCAGCATGACTGGGCCAAATTACAAGATAAACACACTCTTTTCATGAAGCGCTGTAAGAAGCTCTATTAACAACTGACTTTGAATGGAGTTTGATGTTAGAATTTTTCTAATCTAACAACTGTAAAAAAAAAACACATAAAACCACACAGCACACAGAAATAATAAATATTAAAACTGATTGTCATTTTAATGAGATTGAGATTGTTTTTGCTAATATCATAATCTATTGTGGAATCGACTCATCCAAAAAAAGATGCATTTCTGTTTTAGATTTTGGTTAAATCTTAGAAGGCATCATAATAATTTAGGTTTAACGCGTGGTCAGATTAGTGACATTTTGTGCAGAAGAAAGATCCATTGTCAATAATTTAGAGAAGTATTAAGCACAGCTCACAAAAAAGTCACATTCAAATCAAGCTGCAGGCAACTTGAAACTGCTGTGAAATCGGCATTGGAAAAACATTTGCACTCATGTAACATTCCAGATCGCCTGAATTCCTTTTGGAATGACTGGATTCTGCCCACAAAAACCCACAGAAAAGTGATAAATGTGACCTCACCTTTAGAGTGCATAGATAGCTTCTCCAGCTTTTATTATTAGCACAAGGTTAGAAGAACAGCGCCAACTGGCTGAAATTGAGTTTAGAGTGACAGTGATAGTGACAATGACATACAGCCAAGTATGGTGACCCATACTCAGAACACACCCTCAGCAATTAACACACACAAATTCCACACAAACAGCAGATCAACACACACATCAGTGCCTTGCTCACACACACCCGGAGCAATGGGCAGCCATTTATGCTGCGGCACCCGGGGAGCAGTTGGGGGTTCAGTACCTTGCTCAAGGGCACCTCAGTCATGGTATTGCTGGCCTGAGACTCGAACCCACAACCTTAGGGTTAGGAGTCAAACTCTCTAACCATTAGGCCACGACTTCCCCTAAAGAGTCATTACCTCCCACCTCCAATTACCTCCCACCAGCAGTCTCACCTGGTCTGTGTGCCTTGGGTACGGCCATGTTCATCACCCTGCAGACATCCTGGGGTTTGGGTGGTGAT
Source organism: Cyprinus carpio (assembly GCF_018340385.1). Lineage (NCBI taxonomy): Eukaryota > Metazoa > Chordata > Actinopteri > Cypriniformes > Cyprinidae > Cyprinus > Cyprinus carpio. The sequence continues at coordinate 18,320,370 of NC_056606.1, read as the reverse complement.
GCAGTGAACCTGCAGATGCCTGATTCTGATGGTGTACTGGAGGTCAGACTGTCCGTGTAATCATTGGTGCCGGCGGTCATCTGCTCGGAGGATGTGTCTGAGATGAAGCACTCTGTGATGGTGAACTTGGCGTGTCGTAGCTGTTCCTCCATCTTGGCATGTTCATAGGCTCTGGCCAGCTCCTCGTACGTAGAAGAAGCGCTCTCAGTGGAGACCATGCTTATAAATTGACAGGCACTTCTAGCATGTATTAGCTTTGATATAGGAAACTCTATATTATCATGTATCAGATATAAAATTACATTTCACCAAATATAAAATAAAAAATTAAAATTTAGAAATAATTCAAAAACTAACCAATGAAAAGAAATAAGAACAGATACACTCATGTTCAAAAGTAAGATTTTTTTTCAGCTCCTCACCAAGGCTACATTTATTTGATTAAAAATATAAAAGTAATATTGTGAAATATTGTTGAAATTTAAAATAATATCAATATCTAAATCAATATATTTTCAAATGTCATTCATTCCTATGATGGAAAAGCAGAAATTACTCCAGTCTTCAGCATCACATGATCCTTTAGAAATCTATTAGAAATCGAATTATTTGGTACTCGATTTTTTTATTATTATTTTAGTGAAAAATATAATATATTTTCATGATACTTTAATTACTATAAAGTAAAAAAAAAAAAAAAACTTTTTAAATAAAAATATTTTGTACCATTATAAAAGTATTTGCTGTCATTTTTTATCAATTTAACCCGTTCTTGCTCAACACAAGTATTAATTTCTTTAAAAAAAATTTTTTTAAATCTCACTGACCCCAGATATTTTAACAGTACTGTAATAAAATAATAAAATAAAAAACTAAAATAATTAAAAATTAAAATATAATGTATTAAATGCTGATAGACTAGTTTGATTCATTTTCTACATAACTGTATGTTGCAATGAATCTGTTCAAAATTGATTGAATGATTCAACTGTGACATTACTTAAAAATTTCCTGCATGACATTTGATGATTTTTATGCTATATTTTATGCTTTAAATGCTGTTTATTTATTTGAATATTTAAAATAATAACTGTTAATTAAATTTTATATTTATATATAAATATAAATATATTTAATTTATATAAATACCATTCTTCTTCGTGTTCATCATTTTTAAAAACAGCAAACATACATATTAAGATATATACTAAATATTATAAAAAAAGCTGACAAAGTTGAAGTTGTTGAAGTACCCAGCTTTAATGACATGTCAAGCCAACAAAAAAAGAACCTAATAAAAGCTCAAGATGTACACACAGTGTAGCAGACTGACCTGTGTCCTGTGATGGACTGACACTATAGCTGTCACTTTCTTTGTCCACCGAGCCGGCCACTCTGGGCGTTCCCAGCCTCCAGTCCGTGCTGAGTGTGTGGACGGAGACAGGAGGGTGGGGGCGATTCAGCGTCCACTGACTGGCATACCGGTTACGGGCCGCAGGGCCAGATTTAGCTGTACGGCGAGAGGTGGGATCTGGGGACGGTTGTGAAACGCTCAGTTAAATAGCATGATCACATATTCACTCTGTTGTTTGTGTGTTAAGAAGGTTCTTTCTTACTCGACAGACTGCTCTTGCTCGTTCCAGGTCGGACATCAGAGACGTCCACCAGCGGGCCGGTGGCCTGCGACAGAGACTGATAGTGGACAGAGTGCGTGACGGTGGCCGACTTCTGTTTGGCAGTTTCTCCGAAATCGTTATCCGTCAGAAGCACCGTTGATCTGTCGTCTAACAGGGAAGGGAGAGATGGAACTATTAGAGACCCCAATAGTATCATTCTTTCTCAAATATATGTTTAGGTTTGAATGTGGTTCAGCGAACACGACTCACCCACTGTTTCCATGGTGTCTCTCTCTTCGATGAGCAGCTGCGCTCGGGGAATGTCGATGTGCATGCGGAGGGTCTGCTGTTGTTTGTTCATGGTATCTGAAGGCCTTGTGTTCTTACTAGAGGAGAACACAAACAAGCCTGTGAATAACATCTCGGCTTGTACATGGTCAGCATGACACGTTGATGATGCTTTCTCACAAAATGCTGATAGAGTTTTATTCATTTGTGCATAATATGCTTTGTAACCATCCAATAAAATGAATCTGTTAAATACACTGGCTTTATTATGACTTCAAAAGATTTGGAATCTTCTTAGACTCTTCTTGAACTACTCTTATGATGCTTTTAGTCATTTTAGGATCATTATGCTGATATTAAACTGAAAGAGCAGCTCAGAGACTGTTCAGAATATCTTATTTTCTGTTACATAGAAGAAAATAAAAACATTCTTATGGGTTTGGAACAAAATGACAGGATTTCTATTTTGGGGTGCATTTGATGTAAAAAACAAATCTGAAAATCATCAAAGTGTTTACCTCATAAGCATTTCAGCCAAACTCTTTGCATCTGTGGAAAAAAAACAATAAGCTTTATTAACATAAACAGAAAAAGGAAGTACTATCGAGTCATGAAGAATAAGACTGATATGAGTAAAACCTCAAACAGCAACATATACTGTCTGTATTTACGCCTACGGATCTACACCTTCTCTTTAAAAACGCTCTGATCTGTAGCTAAGAGCTGTGAAAAACTTCTGACCCCTGAGCCGCTTCAGCCTCTGCTCTCTCCTCCTCCTCCTCAGCACCATCAGCAGGACGAAGAGCAGCACCATTCCCACCAAAATGCAGGAGATCGTCACCATCATCTTCATCCCCTCGTTGTTGGTTTTCTTCACCGGGTTCTTCACCGCAGTCTTCACCAGCGGACGAATGGTGCCTTTTTGCAAACACATTCAATATTTAAAAGGGCAAACAATTAATTTGACAATTACATTAAAGGTGATCCATCAAACTTCGCTTACTGCCGTCGTTGCTCAAAGTTGCGAATTTGACAAGTTTCTCAGCCAACCCTGCGCTGTTGTACACCTTCATCTGCAGTTCGTACCAGGTGGCTTCCTGCAGGTCCAGCAGGTTGAAGCTCTTCGTAAGAGAGGTGCGCTTCACTTTGGTCCACACGGGGCTGTCCAGAGGACGGTATTCCAGAGTGAAGGATGTGATTGGACAACCGCCATCATTCCAGCCAATCAGGTTGAGTTTGACGCTTGTTCCGTTAATGCTATTAAAGAGCTCCTGCTCTTTGGAGAACTGTGGCTCTGTGATGGGTGAAGACGATGAAGGAGAACAGGAACGCTGTTTGTGATCACTATTTTCAACACAATTACACACCATTATTTTGAGAAATAGGATATACAAAACAAAATGCACACCTTTCCCATGAGTCTTTGCTTCGATTATCTCACTGATTCGGCCTGGACCAACAGCATTTTGGGCCGTTAGCGTGAACTTGTACCAAGTGCCGCAGTTGAGATTCTCCAGACGGTAGGAACGCTCGCTGGGACTTATAGAAATACTTCCCCACTTCTCACTGTTGTCCTCTGAGTATTGCAGAATATATCCTGCATAAAGAATTAATTTATAAAAATAAATCTGAAGGATTTTTTAGGACTGACTCTCAATTTTCAAGCAATGCAATCGAATCCATTTGTTCAGTGCACTTTATATCCAGCTCATCCACATCAGTTGCTATAGTAATGACTTTTCTTTCACATCGACAGAGTTGCTGTTAGTGTGACAAGGGTGGATGAATTCTAGACCTTGTTATATTTGATGTATTCAAACACAGGTCTCACTTTACTGTTTATTTCATTAACTAATGCAATGAAATGCATTTTAAGTTTCAAATTATAACAACATGATATGAGGGATTGTACAGTTTGTCACACTAACGGTAGTTATGTAAAATTGGTTTATATTTACATTACCATTCAAATATTTGGGGGTTGATAAGATGTTTTAATGTCTTGAAAGAAGTCTCTTATGCTCAGCAAGGCTGCATTTATTTAATCAAAATTACAGTAAAACAGTAATATAGTAATATATTATTGCAATTAAAAAAAAAAAACATTTTACATTTTTCTTTTATTCCTGTGATGCAAAGCTGATTTTTATACACATCTAACCATGAAAGGTTCTTTTTCTCTTTTTTTTCTTTTTTTTGAGACAATCATTAAAAATGATTTAAATAATTAACAAATCAAATGTACACGTAATCTAATATGATTATTTCTCTTCTTATTCTGAATTTAATGGATACTAAACCAAAGGACCAGACTGTTTATCACAAATAAATCTACCATCAATGCAAAAACAGATTCAAACTAATATGATGAAACAGATAGTTCAGAGGCTAAACTCTGATTGGATGAGCCACATTCAAAGCTTTATGCCTGTAAGAATGCAACTGTATTAACACATTAATAAAATTTCAGATTAATTTAGGGGAAAATATCTGATTTTAATAAGATTTTAACCTACCCACAAATGTTTGTACTGGGTTTCTAAAAATGTTAAAACATATTTAATTGTTTTTTTTGTCATTCAGGCATCAAAATACTAAATATATTTGAATAGAATTTGCCAAAAAAAGAAAGAAAGAGTTTTGCTTAAATCATGATCATTTGAAAGATGGATTAAATTTTTATTATCTTTTTTCCAGCAGGAAAACAGCTGAAGGTGGAAGCAGCTCACCTCTAATGGAGCTCCCACCGTTGTCTCCTGGTATCCAGGACACAGTAATGGATGTGGTGGTTGTCTTGGTCACAGTGAGACGAGGTTGGTCAGGGGGGACTGAAGATGATATTTGTACAGTGAGAAATACTGCGTAATAACTCAAAGGAAATGAAACTGACACATAGAGGTCCATTCTGCCCGGCTCTCACACCTCACCTTGAACCTGAAGGTTCAGAATTATTTCATCCGTTCCCCAGTTATTGCTGGCGACACACGTGTAATACCCAGAATCCTCTGCTTTCACGGTCTTAATGACGAAGCTGCCATTTCCATGGATACTGCGTCTTCCATCAATGACCGCAGGGGCTGGGCTCCCGCTGGTAAGAAACAGTGTGAATCCTCAATGAAGAGGGCAGAGTTTGACATTTCCCAGCATTCCCCAGTGAATGATTCTACTCATAGGTATTCAGATGCTTGTGTTTGCTCTTAACGAAAGGCTAGATCTGCAATGCGGTATGTTTTTCACTATAATATGGAGCTGTTGTCATGTTTGTCTTAAATCACATGCTCATAATCATGTTAATATGTTTTTGAGAGTGTATGTTCTACACATTCTAGTATGCACCCATGAAACAGATTTATTTACCTCTCTTTTAACCATTTAATGGCAGGAGGTGGGTCTCCGACCGCCCTGCAGGGTAAAACAACATCCCTCATCCATGGCGTTGTAACAGTACCACTGAAGGTGAGGATTTTGGCAGGAGCTGTTTAAAAACATTTTAAAAAACACCACAATTTATTGTTTTATTGATTTCGGAAAGCCGAATACACAATTTTGCTGCAGAATTTTGTTGCAAAACACAATCATTGCAAAATACACCATATTTATGTTACTATTCAAAATAAATTAATATTTTTATTCAATAAGGATGCATTAAATTGACAATCAAGTGACAGTAAAGACTTTTATAACTAAATGCTCAACTAAATGCTGTTCAGATGGCATGCGCTCTTCTGTGTCAGCCGTGCTGCGCTGATGCATTGTTTGCTTTCAAACCAAAGCGTAAATACACGTAAAAAACGTATCATTGTGGCACGGCTGATACAGAAGAGCGTACGCCATCTGCGTACTGCTCAGATTTGCCAAAATGGCACTACGCTGATTTGGAGAGACACAGAGGAGAGGAATTGTTGAATAAAGTCGTTCTTTTTGTTGTTTTTTTTGTGTACAAAAAGTATTCTCGTCACTTCATAACGTTACGGTTGAATCACTGATGGCAGGTGAACTATTCTGACGATGCTTTTCATACTTTCCTGGACCTTGACACTGTTAGTTATTTGGCAGTCTATGGGACAGTCTCAGCCCTCCCGATTTTCATCCAAAATATCTTCAATTGTGTTGCGAAGATGAACAAATCTTTTACGGGTTTGGAATGACATGGGGGTAACTGATTAATGACAACATTTTCATTTTGGGATGGAGTAACTCCATAAGTCCCTAAATATCTTTTGGGCCCACTGTATGTTTCAGGATATTTTTACACTTTGGCGTATTTTGTATCTTAGATTGCTCATTGCTTATTGTCATGGCAAGGCCCACAACATTTCAAAATACAACTAATTACTCCAGAATGGTTGATTTACAGAATGGCTGAACAAATCGAACAAACGAATCGACTCACCTTTGGCCAGAGGTTCCACGGTGATGACATCACTGCTGTTTCCCCGGCCGGCCGCAGTCACCGCCATCACCCAGATACTGTACTTCCTGTTGCGACTGAGATTGTGAACCCGGTGCAGGAATTCATCTGGGGCCACTTCAAACTCACTGACCACCTAAACGAGACCCAAAATAAATGATTGCTGGTTACACCTCGTGTCTTCCATCAGTTCCATCAGTTGACAACTTGCGTCACATAGTTCTCTCATTTTAAAATGGGAAAGAAGAAGCTATTTAAACACCACATTTAGCTCGATGACACAGTACTGGCTCTGCGCTAAAATGCTTTGCACTTCCACACGCTGTTTAACACTGTCTTAATAGCCAGCCTGATATCTCTCCTGTTAGTATGAGAGCAGTTGGCCGAGTCTTAGGCCTACCGTGGGATACGAGCTGGAACAGAAGACTGTGTATTTCCTAATGACGCCATTCAGCTTCAGCGGAGGGAGCCAAGAAACATACACACATACATCTACCCTCACCCCGCCGGGTGGACCTGGCACTGCAGAGAAAAGATTCAGGCTGTTTCGAGAGATCCTTACCAACTTTTTTGGCTAACAGAATGGCAAACATAAGGACAGAATTTGACAGCAGAAGATCTTTTTTCTATGACTTTAGTTGGTCAAAGAATGGATATCCATGGGTCATACCATCCTCTTTGGTGCGGATGTAGATCTGGTCGCTGCGTACTCCATCTCCTGCTCTGGTGAAGGCCAGAACTTGGATACTGTAGTTGGTGTATTTCTCCAGACCCTCCAGCTCCAGCTGGGCCTTCTGTGTAGTGACGTTTTTGATTTCCCCTAGTTCTGTAGTGGCATAAACAACAAGATTTTAAAATGTAACATAAACTAAAAAATAAACACACTAAACTAACAAAAACAAAATAAAACTTAAACCTCTAAAACCTAACAAAACAACTGATTTATTAAATACAATATATACCTGTAAATTTAACCCATGTAAAGCCTGACATACAAAACAGTGGTAATAGTCAGAAAAAAAATGCACTTTTATAAAATAGAAGAGTGTATCAAATCTTTAGACAAAATATAAAAAGAAAATTTAAAAAATAACTTCATATCACATTTGATAAACCAGGCTTTTGTTAGAATACACATAACAAAAAAAAAAAAAAAGTTTTATTCAAATCACTTTTATCAAAATGACCAAAAATATGCAATTAAGTGCAGATGTTTGTATTAAAGTTTAACAAAAAAAACTTCAGAAGATAGCTAATAAGATATTATACAACATCAAATTTGGATATAAAATCAAAAAAATTCAAATATATAAATAAGCTCAAAAAAATTCACAAGTGTCAGCAAAGCTTTGCGATCATGTCTTGATAAGTTAAAGAGGCATTTAACATGACACAGTTTTCAACTAAAAATGAATATTGTGGCAAATGTGGAGAGAAGTTCAAAAAAATTTGGTTATATAAATGTGCTCAGGATAGTTCACCTAAAAATGAGAGAAGTTCAAAAAAATTTGGTTATATAAATGTGCTCAGGATAGTTCACCTAAAAATGAAAATTCTGTCATAATTTAGATAAAAAAAGACATTTTGAAGAATGTTGGAAAACCAAACAGTTGCTGATTAGTGATGTGCAAAAATTGCCGGCTAGTCACTAAATGGACGCCTAATAAAATAATTGTTTAGCAGTGCAGCACTGTTTTGTTTACATTGTGTTTCTGCTTATCCAAAAGCGCCACCTAATGTCAGAGATTGAATTTGCATTTTCATTCATCCCGTCTGCTGCTTTTGTTGCCATCATGTTGCTCAAATAATAAGCTCAATAATAAAACTTAAATAATAAGCTATCTGGAATCATTCAAATATCTTCTTTTGTGTTCAACAGAACACAGACTATCCCATTTATTAGTCAAATGAATAATATAAAATGTATGATATGACTTCTTTAACAGCTCTTTTGCCAGGAATCTGTTATTGTATAATTAAATAATGAACAATGTAAACCCATGCAGGATATAGGGCAGGCACTGAGACTGTCTGCAGCTCTCCAGCACAGTTGCAAGTTTTAAATTTTTAATGTCTCCATTTTTTCCTGCTATCTATCATTCCTTTAGCACTGTAGCTGCTGCTGTTGGATGGAAAAGAGCTGCTGTCTTTTGCTGCTCGGTGCTGAATTTTGTCCTCGAGTTGCCTGGGCTGAATTCTGCCGCTTCATAATAAGGCAATTTATAAGCAAATAGCTCCTGGAAAGAGCCGGATCGACATAATGTGTGCTGTGAGTTTGTTCTACTGAGCACAAGTTGATCGAGAGCCATAAAGCAGCCAATTAAACAGGTGTGCAGAATGTGTTATGTTGCTTTCTGGTTTGTGTGCTGCGGCGCTGAGTGATCGATTAACTAACCTCACAGTCTAAATCACTCATGAGAGGCCTGCTCAGACAAAGGCCTATTCAAGTATGCATGCTGGCACAACACTTATGAAAATAGACTATTGCTGAATTGCAAAATGCATGTAATGCATTGGTGATAGTGTAGTATGTATTTTTCATTATGTAGTAAGTCAGTATGCCAGTACTGGACATTAAATTGCATATTGGTATTAGAGAGCCCTTGCATAGATGCATGTAATGATATCAGAGACCAGGTTGTGGATAACATTATCCTAAAAAGCATACTTTAGAATTTGAAAATAGTATATATATTTGGCATGCAATATTATCACACTATATAGTACACTCTATATAATGTATCTTTTCAACTGGGAATTCTTCCTTTAGAAGGCAAAATAAACTCAATACTAATATACATAATGCCCATGCAATTCCCAGTTGAAAAGGTATATTCTGCCCCCTAGTGGTCCATGGAAGCAAAATATGTATAATAACAAATATCACACGCACACACACACACAAACACAAACACTTTATAACATTTATGAATGTTTATTATTACCGTGTGTGTAATAATATAATAATACACACACAGGGTAATAATAATAATAATATCTCTATAATATATACTATATATATATATACTACATAATATATATACTTTTTATAATTCTTTATTAATATTTATTATTACTCTGTGTGTGTGTGTGTGTGTGTGTGTACATAAATTTCTTTATATGTATTAATATTTATTATTACTCTGTGTGTGTGTGTGTGTGTGTGTGTACATAAATTTCCAATTTATTATTTATCATTACTCAAAATATACACACACACACACACACACATTTAAATATATAATTTTACTATTATTTCTTATTAGTAAATATAAATATATAACTTATAATTTAAATATAATTTATAATTTTATATAAATTTTACTAAATTCTATATATATATATATATATATATATATATATATATATATAATATATATATATATATAATAATTCTATTCATTCTCTCTCCATACACACACACATACATATATTTATATATTATGAATAATCCATGTGTGTGTGTTATTAAATATATATATATATATATATATATAAATCAAAAAGATCTGAAATGAACCCTACTCAAGGCAATTGAAACAGTACATGAATCTGAGCTGTACCTCCGTCTGGTAGATTGGCCCAGTAGATGATACGGAAACCCTGCAGAACGCCGTTGAGAGCTTCCCTGGACAGAGTCTGCCAGGACAAAGATATGCTCTCAGGGGAAGCAGCGGTGGCCACAACCTTCTCTGGAGCTCTGCTGGGTACTGAGAACACAAGAGAAATATAGAAAAATCATCTCATAAATAGACCTAATTACTCACTGGCTCAGAATATGTACAGCAGGTGTGAAAGAAACTGAAATTGATGAATTAACTTGAATTGGTTTGACAGTCCTTACAGAAGTTTAAAGCACTGTAAGCATTTCCAGTAGCCACTAGATGGCAGCAAATATTAAAAATGTGCTTGGTGAATATCATGGTATTTTTTATGATTTGTTTTTAAAAGAAATAATTAAAGCTATAAAGACTTTACACTGAGGGACTAAAATTTTCTGTATCATGTGAAAGTTTACAGTGGCTTACCATCCTCCATTGTTGTAGCCCGGACCTCACTGGAAGCAGGTCCCGGACCAGCACTGTTACTGGCCTGCACCACCACCTCATACTCTGTGAACTTCTTCAGGTTGTTGAGGCTCAGGGATTCGGTCTCTCCCGTGGCCTCCATACTGATGCAGACGAACTGGTGACTGCCGTTGATGGAGTGCTCTCGATGGCACGCCTGATACCCCCTGATCACGCCATTCTGGAGATGTTTCAGCGGATCATGCATGTGAATAACATACATTATTAATAAAAAATACACCATTAAAAACCAATCACTCCAATAAAAAACTTTAAAAATAAAAACAAACTTTCCAATGAACAAAACTTAACAAGAAAATAAAAATTCCAATCAAAAAAACAAAAAAAAAAAATAAAAATTCAACTCACATAAAAAAGGTAAAAAAAAAAAACAAGAACTGATCGATGAAAGGTTCTGTTATATATAAAACAACAAAATTAAAAAGTGCAGTCATTCAATAAAAAACCCAACATTTTAAACCTAATATATATCACCACATAATTAAAAAGTGCAGTCATACAATAAAAAATATTTTAATATAAAAATAAATATAAATATAATATAAATTACTTTATAAAACAAACAAATAAAAATAAAATAAAAAAATAAAAAAAAAAAACACTAAATTATATGTCTTGCTCTCTCGCTCATCATAAATTTCTAATAAAACACTTAAAGATTTATGCAGTAAATTAATTTATAAAAAAAACAGCTTAGACATACACATTGAAAATTATTTTTATGTAGTCAAAAAATATTATTACAATGTCTTTATAATAAATTAGCATTTAAATATTTTATTTAAAATAAGTGAAATTAGCTTTTTTAGTCAAAACCATACAATAACTATAGAAAAGATAAAAATAAAAATAAATTATGGCATTATTTAATTTGTTCTTTAATTTATTTTTAGTAATCTATCTAACAACATAAAAATCCATATATCAAACAATCTAACAAAACAAAAAAATTAACTATCTATCTATCTATCTATCTATATTAAATATGTTTATATAACATAAAACTTCATACAATCACAATAACCTGCTCAGCCATACCTTCCATGTAACTTTTATGCTTTGGGAGGTGATGGCTTCCAGCGTGACGTCTTGGGGTGGTCCTTCAGGATCTAGAGTGGTCAAACATATACTCTGTTTAGCCTGGTCTGATATCTGCCATCATGTTTCTCATAGACAGTGGCCTCAGTAGTTATCAGTATCTCAATCACGCTCCTGTAATGTCACCCTTGACCACCAGTTGGCAGTATTGCAACATAATTCCTTCTGTTTGTCAACTGATCTATATATCTATATATATATAGCTATTTGTTCTTATAAATAGGAAAGCTATTCAAACACTCTTAAAAGATGGTCCATTATTTTAAATATCAGAAAAAAATATGAAAGAGTAACATGCACTGATGAACTGTACATAATAATACCAGGAACATGAATATGACTAGTATATCGTACCTGCTTCATCTGTGGTTACTGTGAGCTCATTGCTGGGTTCACTGTCGCCAATGTGGTTCTTGGCGAACATACGGATGTTGTAGGTGGATGAAGGGTGAAGTTCTATGATAGTGGCCTGGTTTAGAGTTGGAGAAACGTCTCTGGTCCTGCGAGCTCGTTCCCAAGTTTCTGTTTATGGTTGAGGAGATGGTTGATAACATATCTGGATCTCATGTGACAGCTGATCAGCTTCATTTATAGGTCTATTACAAGGTCTAAGATGATCTATTCATGCCAAAACAGCTACTATTGCTTGTATTGGTTTGGATTATATACCTGTTTTATTTTTGCACTCAATATCGTAGCCGGTGATGGGACTGTTCCCATCGAATCCCATGGTCCAGCGGAGGGCGATGGTCCTCTCTTTCACCTCACGAATCTCCACTTTAGGAGGCTCTGGTGGCTCTGAGAATTCAACGATACCACTCTCAGGTTTTGAAACCCTCCCCACATTTAAACAATGACATTTAAATCAGGAGATTTCCCTCAAGAGTCACTTATCAAATGCCTAATACTGTAAATCCCCCGAATCTCCAGCCAAGCCCAGGCGATTTTCCAGCTGCTTACCCTGAACTGTTAACTGAAGGATGCCTCTGTCTTCACCATAGGAGTTAATGGCATGACAGGAGAAGAACCCAGAATCCTCTCTCATTGTTGGATAGATCTGAAATCAGCAATATGGTGTGTGAATGAGCTACTAGAAAAAAAGACATCAATACCCTAAATGACCCTGATCATCACAAACCATTCACATCAAACTTTATAAAGAAAGTGCAGATACCTGAAGGACCTGCTATGCTTATAATATGAAATTAGTTTGGTAGTCAAATATAAATTCAGTATAGAATATAAAAAAAATATATATGATATATGTTGTTGTTTATTAAAAAATTTCAAGAAGGATGCATAAAATCAATCAAAAGTGACAGTAAAGATATTTAAAATTTTACAAATGATTTCTATTTCGAACAAATGCTGTTCTTTTAAAGTTTCTATTTATTAAAAAAGTATCATGGATTCCACATAAATGTGACGCGATTGTTTTCAAAATTTAAAATATTAAGAAATGTTTTTGAGAACCAAATCAGCATATTGAAATGATTTTTCTGAAGGATCATGTGACACTGAAGACTGGATTAATGATTCCAGGAAATTTAGCTTTAACATTAATAATTGATAATTTAACAAATTTCATTTTTAAATATTTTTAAAAGAGTTCTTTTGAATTTTAATAATATTTTACAATGTTACTGTTTTTACTGTATTTTTGATCAAATGATTACAGCCTTGGTGAGCATAAGAGACTTTTTGCAAAAGCAAAAACAACAACAACAACAACAAAAACCCCCACCAACTGCACATTTTTGAACAGTAATGTACATATTTAATAAATAAGTCTAATTTGTATTTATTTATTACATATAAATAATCTATTATGAATTAAATATGTAAATAACTATAGAAATATATTACTCTGTATATATATTTTTACTTTTAAAATATATAATAATAGTAATATGTAATAATAGTAGGTATGTGTACCTTGAAACACCTGTTAAATTTAAACCATCAGTATGACATTTTTGAACTAAGTGTGAAAGATTGTTTCATTTTAAAATATGTGCATCAAAGTATCAAATGCCAAACATGGAAAATGACAATGCACAAATGAAGAATCTGACCTGAAGGGTGGAGACGACCTCTTCACCGACGTTCTTGACTGTTACCGTGTGCCGCCACATGTCTGGATTGATCATGTGTGACTGCTTCTCCTTTTCCACCTCCTTCTCCCATCTAACCATGATGGGCTTCTCACCATGAGCCTTGCAGCTCATCTCTATCTTCTCTCCTTTCGTTGCCAGTGAGTTGTTGGGATATGATGTTATCATGGCCGGAACTGACAGAGAGAAAAGAAAAAGCATCATGAAGACAAATGCCATCACTGCGGATCAAACCAAACAAGTTTTTTTTATGACATCAACAACTTTTAACTTACATTCGTGCAAATGCCATGTAACACTTTGCAACAGTGAGGATCAGAACACTGTACTACCCCACACAAGGTAAATGTTTTACAGCTCTATGGCAATAACAAGATTGAATGTGATGCTTTATGCAGAGGTACTCCGTTCTCTCTCTCTCACACACACACACACACACACACACTCATGTCCCGGTTCCTCACAGGCATTCATTGTAGGAGCAGAGCACCAAGCGGGTACATGGGAGCGCCGGTACAGCGTGTGATGTGATTGAGTGTGTCAGGTTGAGAGTTCTGACCGTTTACATGTCATCCCTTATTCACTCTAGCAATTCTCAGCTCAGCAGCAGCAAAAAAAAAAAAGAAGAAAAAAAAAAAAATAAAAAAAAAAAAAAAAAAAAATCACAAATTAAAAATGAAATACTCAATATATAAGTACTTTTTATATTTTATAACCACTTTTTTTTATGAAATATTGCAATGCAACAACATTATCAAAACTTACTAAAACTTCTATATAGAGTGTTTATATATATATATATATATATATATATATATATATATAAACACACACTACTGTTCTTAAATTTTGGATCAGTCAGATTTTTTATGTTTTTTAAAGAAGTATCTTTTGCTCATGAAGGCTGCGTTTGTTTGATTAAAAATAGAAAAACAGTTATAGTAATATAATAAACAGTAATATTGTGAAATATTACAATTTAAAACAAGTTTTTTACATTATTACACTGTAATATATAATTTGTTCCTTTGAATTCCATTTTCATCAGCAATTACTCCAGTCTTCAGTGTCATATGATCCTTCTGAAATCATTCTGATTTATTATCAATGCTTATTTATTAACAATGTTGGAAACAGTTGTGCTGCATAATATATATATATATATATATATATATATATAATATTATTATTATTATTATTATTACTATTATTATTATTATTTTTTTTTTTTTTATTTATGGAGCCCGTAATAATTTTTTCAGAATACTTTGAGGAATTAAAAGTTAAAAAGAACAGCATATTTACTTTACTATCACTTTTTTCAATTGAAAACATCCTGCTGAATAAAACTATTTATTTTTTAAAATTCTTAAAAAAAATAAAAATAAAACTGATCCCAAACTTTTGAATGGCAGTATATGTATAAATAAATCTAAATATATTGAATACAATGATTAATATAATTTTTTGCATGACTTTAGTAAAAAAAAAGTTACCGAAATTAGCATGATTTAATGATTATCAGTATGATTAATATAAACATTTCAAATGATGAAATTAAAAATGGCATCATCATGTACTGGAAGCTGTCACTGAGCACTGGCTAACGCTAGTCCTTTATGTTCAGCCTCTTAGCAATCCTAGCGATTTCATTTATAAACTCTGAGAACAGAACACGTGCAAAGTCTCTTAAAAGGACTACAGTTGATCAGAAGGTAAAAATTAAACTGTACAGTCCCCCGCTAAAAGACGCAAGCAGCCTAAACCGGCATCCTATTTCTTATCACGGCCGAGCGCTCGCTCCTTATGTGATTATCCAGAATAAAACACTAAAGAGGGAAGTAGTCTCTGTGTTGGAGGGGCAGCTGTATCTTCCCTCAGGCTGCGAGCTGTCTTCATCATGACTGCATAATTGCTGTGTTGATGTATTTCTTTAATATCCAGCTGAATTATAAGCAGCAGTTGGACTGAAAGGGAAGGTGCTAATTCCTCTCCTGAGATGCAGACAGAAGAACCGTGTGTTGCTGGGCAGGAACTTGCTCTCCGGCTGTAGGAGTGATTTGCGTCTCTTCTGGATCCTCTCTGATTGATTCAGGCTCATTTTACTCGTTCATTTAGGGGTCGTAAATGGACAAAAATGAGCCGTTTTAGTCCGCTTTATCCTCATCATCATTATAATTATTCAATTTTCACATATAAAAAAAACAAACAACAACCTCTCAGGGTAGAAGTTAGCAGTTTTATTCCCTGCTCTATCAGGGGCAGAAGAAGAGAGATTCACTCATCCTGAGAGACAAACAGAGATGATAAACTGGTGGATTCAGCCTTTTTTACCTGAGAGGAAAAATTAATTTCTAAACTTGAATTGAACACTGCATAACTTCTGTTCACTTCAATCAAGGAAAACTGTATTAGAGTATATTTAAAGGTTCAGATGTACATTAAAACACTATATTATACCTGCCAAAATTCATGTGTTTAACATGTATTTAACACAATTATTTTATCCATATTGACATTTAACCATTTCTTTCTGTTCTGTGTGATTTCTAAAGTTCATATTCCATACACACCCAATCTGGATACTTGTTTATCCTACAACAGTTGAAAGGTCACAGCATATTTTTTTATAAAACAAATCCAGGGACTTTTCTAGCAAGAGTAAAATCATTTGCAGTCTATCTTTCAAAATTTAATTACGGAAGCTCAACAATTATCAAACACACTATTGAAACAAACAACTTAAAGTACTAACGCAAATCATAACACAACACACAACAACATCTTTGTGACAAACCACATCAATCTATTTTGACAAACTTAGTTAATAAAAATCCGAAAACAAAAACTGAATGCATTAGAACTGATTGCACAACATTTTGAAAGAAAAAATTATGTATTCAAATTTTATTACACATACAACTAACTAGAAATCAAAGTAATATACAATCTTCATCTAAAATAAACTAAATGAAATAGAAAAAAATATAAGACAAAGTATTTGGTTTTCTTTGGTTAAGAGAAACTGAATGCATTAGAACTGATTATAAAACATTCTGAAAGGAAATGTAGGAAAATAGTAACTACTATTAAAACTATTAATAGTAATAATAATAATAATAATAATATATGTATATATAAATTATTACAATTGTTTTAATCTATTGACAAATCTATCTATCTATCTATCTATCTATCTATCTATCTATCTATCTATCTATCTATCTATCTATCTATCTATCTATCTATCTATCTACCTATAAAAACTTAGAGTCTGCCACCCCTCCCTCCCACCCACCCACACATCTAGCTGACTGAGAAGCAGAGGGAGTCTGTGGTCTCTGGTTTATATCCAGCCCACAGGGAATCCTGGCTGCTATCCTCACTCACCCCTCCCTCCCTCCCTCCCATGAGAGCCCATGCCTGCATCTCCCTTTCACCTGGACACGTTACCATGCCAACCAGCCCCGGCCTGCCTGCTCTCCCCCAGCTGTAAGAGGGTGCTGTCAATGGAGGACAAGAATAGAACAAACATCCAGAATTGATTTTCAGAGGAGAGCAGTTGCGAGCCTGCATGTTTGTATCATGGATCCGAGCTGAATATCTTTCTCTGGGAGGATGATGACGCTGGTAAACTCTTGATTTTTAAATATAAGAAAAAAATATCAAAAAAATCAAAATAATTATTTAATTAGTTTAAAGAATTGATGTGTATATGGCTGGAGGGGTTGTCAAACTAATCAGTCTAATTAGGTCATGAGGGGTCAGAATTGACAGTTTGCTTTGCACAGCTCTCTGACATTTGACCCCAAACTATCAGTCCACACATAAATCTGTGAATTGGAGACACGTTTGCCGCATGTTGTGCGTAGATACAGTGATATGATCCAGTTTCCCCTGCACAGAAAAAAAAAGTATCTAAAGCAAAAAGAAAAAATAGGGCAGACCGAAGCTAACTGTCTTACTTTTTACATATGAATATATATAAAGTTGTTTCTTAAATTTCACAAAAAAAAAAAAAGAAAAAAAAAAAGGTTACAATGGAATTTGCCATTTAATTTCTAAAACACAAATACCTTCAGTGACAACATGCTCTAGCTGTTACAATGGAAATTGCCATTTAATTTCTAAAACACAAAACAACTCAAAAAAAAAAAAAAAAAAAAAAAAAAAAATCAATCAAACAAACTATTTTTTACAAAAAAAAATAAAATTTATATATATTAATAAAAAAATGATTTTATTAATTAATTATATATATATAGAGCAGCTGTTACTACACAGAGCCGTTGGTAACTGACGTGGATTTACGCAGCTTGTCAGTTAACAACAGCTCTGTGTAGTAACAGCTGCTCTATGTGAAATCACGCACCTGATGGAATTTACCGCTGATTAGAGAACCGGCTTTACTGACGAGATGCACATTAATTATAGGCCGATATTTATCGTGCACCCTTAATATCCACCTTACTTTTCCTGTTAGAGTGGCTGCGGTCATTTGTAAATTGAATGCGTTTGGCTTCCAGTTTCATCCGCTTCCAGCTATTTTTAGCTGTACAAAACAGCTCATTTTGCGATTTGACATTTCAAACTGGTGTGTCTTACCATATTATTTTAATGTATTATCTAAATTAGGAACACACTGGATTGTAGTGCAAACAGTTTTACCATTTATTGCACTTTGTTATTCTTCTCGTTATTTCCCTTCAGCGGCTAATGAACCAGAAGTCTTGCACACATCTCGCAGATGCATAGCGAATGAAATGATTCTCTGATAATTATTTTTCACAACAGTAAAATGGTAGTCCGGCAATTCCATCTGGTAAAGACATTAATCCTTGAAAGACAAGCGATATTAACTTCTCTATTGTTGTTTAGTCATAATACAAGCAGGATGTGATGGTTGGTCGGTATTAGTCCCGCCCTCCTCCACTGTGATTGGTAAGCTCACGAAACAGTGACAGTTTTACCCAAAGTTCAACATTCTTCAACTCTCGGCGCTGAGACAAATAAAAAAAATAAAAAAGCCCGTGCGCTCAGTGTGAAAAAGCCATTCAGCACACTCCTGGCATTTTAAAAAATGTGCCGCTCCCATTGAGAACAACTGAAAAAATACACTAGCCTCGGGGAAAAACGCCTTGGTGGACACACGACCTTATTGCGTTACCTACATTTTATATATTTAATATTTATGATATGAAATTACAATTAATAGAAAATGTATATATAATAAATCTTATGACTATATAGACTGTGACAGCTTGTCGCAACATGACAAAATGATTATGTTTATCATTTGCTTAATTTCTTGGCCCTATAATGCTACAAATGAAGCCGGAACGAGTGAATCTGGAGACAGAGTTTTCCTCCAGTGTAATGTTTCTGCTGTCTTAGTCTCATAGCGACTCCTGGCTCCCCGCAGGCTTTCTGAGGGCACCTATCATCCCCTATCGCATCAGCGCTCAGGGCTGTGTGTGGGGGATGTAGGCCAAGACCCTCCACCTCGCTGGACTGACGGGCAGATTACACGCATGTGTACAGCAGCTCCTGCCCCACGATGCACTGGGGTAAACAGTGAGCTGACTGGTTAAGTGGCTGTGTTCACCACAGCCTGATATCCTCCTTTACTGCACCATTGGGCTTTGCGTGGAGAATGAGCCACATCATGATGCTGACAATGGAAAAGCTCGCGGCCAATCAGAGCGAAAGAGGGGAGGGATCACAGTAGCCACTGATGTGACGCTCCATTATGTCTTGTTATATAGAGAGTTTCATGGGATCATCAGCTTTTTTATCAGCAGGATTTTCTGAACATTGCCCTGTACAATCAAGCAGCAACGTGTCAGCTTTTGTTCATACAGTCTAAGTAGCATATACTAAGACCATATTACTTTTACTATTTCTGCAGTATATAGTACTGTATAACACAGTTAGTTAAGATACATTCACATGCAAATCTTTCAAAATCAACAAATAAATATGAACTTCCTGTTAAGAAGTTAATCTCTTAATTCTGAAAAACAAACTCAAACCTGTTATTGTTTCCTAGCAAATAGATTTAAATATTGAGTAATGCATTGAAGTATTTTCGCAGTTTTCTTTCAGAAGGGTAGAATTCTCTCCTTCTGTTCTGTGGCCACAGGGACACGACCTGAACTCTCAGCGCTGATCACGGCTGACCTTAATGAGCAGCTTGTTTGCGGTAAACTGGAGAGATCACAGTGGACTCTGAAATAAACCTCTCAGGGAGACTCGAGTTACAACAGCGAGCCACAACAACAGAGCCGTGTCTCCGGGAGCAGAGCTCTCCGCACAAACACGACACAGTATTTCACCCGTCAGCCTGATCGATCTCTATGAGAACAGAGCTCTGTGTGTGTGTGTTGTTACACGACATGAGAAAGAGAGCCGCAGAGAGAATAGAGACAGACAGAGAGAGCGAGGGAGGGAGGGAAAGAGGATGAAGAAGAGGTTGTATTGGGCAGAGAGAGCGGCTCTGCAGGGAAGCTCCTGCTGCGTGCTGATAAGAGCAGGGTGTGAAAATAAGCCTCTCTAACATCACACTCTGATCAAATGAGAACGCAGCCACCACCGCATGCAAAGGCAGACAGGGAATAGTCGGATAACCTGACATTAAAACAGTTCATTTAGCTGCTGTGTCACACACTGTAGAAAACGCCGTTAAATCAGATGGATTTTAGCATTTATTTGAGTCACACAATAAGGTGTAAAGATTTTACTACATTTTAAATAAACATACTTGAAGTCAGCATCAAATCGAAATTGACCCAGTTTACCTGGAAAGCATGTTCCAGGTTTTATTATAATAAACCTTAATAAATATAATATAAATCTTATTAATAAATATTTATATTTATATTTTTTATATTTTATTTTGCATTTCAAATTTTAAAAACAAACAAACAAATACACTACTGTACAAAAGTTTGGAGTCAATACAATATTGTTTTAAATAATATAATATAATATAATATAATATAATATAATATAATATTACAGATGATTTACATTTCAAATAAATGCTGTTCTTTTCTTCTTTTGAAATGCATCATGATTTCCACAGTAATATTAAGCAGCACAGCTGTTTTCAACATTAATAATAATAAATGTTTCTTGAGAAAATCAGCATATTAAAATTATTTCTGAAGGATCATGTGACACTGAAGACTGGAGTAATGATTATTAATTATTTATTTCCCTTAAAATATTTAGTTTTTCTCTGAATGCATCACATTGTAAAATGGATGTAAGATGGGTTGTGGACAAGTTTCATGTTGTCTTTAAAATAAACACCACTTTTCCTATTTCTGTTCCTATTATCTTCTTTGGATACTTTGTAATTGAATATCTCTTACACAAGCATCATGAAGAAGAATTTGATGAAATTATAGTCTAATCTAAACTACACTCCCGCCCACCCCCCCTATCCCTTTTAGTTTATATGTGTGGTAACATAACTTAACATGTAACAGAGAGAAACTGAAAAAAGAAAAATGCAAACACACATAAAAAAACACTTAAAGCAAACCCTTTACAAACACCAACACCCACCTGATTCACACAAAAAAACTCCACAAAAGGTTTTTGGCTACTCGTGGATAAACACCCACACGCGTCTGAGGCAGACAAAGAAACTCCACTGCAGAAACCCTACACAATCCACTCTTGTTTAGTTGTAATATTGACAAGAATGTTGCAAAAAAATAATTTCAAGCCTGCACAAATCAAAAAAGGATAAGACACAAAATCAAAAGTCCCACCAATAAGAACATTTGATTGGTTTTGCAAGTGGATCAAGAGTGGCAGTAACCAGAAAACTCTTAGTCTGAACTAAAATAACACTCACTGTGCAAACTTTCTCCACTGTGTCCTTAAAATTGCTGTATGTAAGTTTTTGACTCTACTAAAGCATAAAAATACCATAATATGTTTGCAGATATATTCTTAAACATGCTTGTTAACATACTGTTGCAAAAAAACAATGCTACCAAGTCAGTTATTCTCTTTTGAAAATGTGCATTCCGTCACCTTGTCACACACTCTGTTTTGGTTTGTGAAACCCGCCCAGTGCCCCAAATTGGATCAAAACTCTGTGGCCAGTAACAAGAAGCGTATTTCATGTCATTCTCGCCAAGTCCGCTAATGCACGCTCAGTGAAACTTTCTCAACTGGCAACCTTAAGTACTCAAGTCAAAAGGAGGGGGCAAACAAAAGTGAATTTAGCCTGCACTACCTAGTTACCTCTTGTCAACAAAAATACAGACCTTTGTAACCCCAAGCTTGCTTCAGGTGTATGATTGGACGAAAGGGTCTCAGAACTATGTTTCTTACTTTTCACGTTGAGGTACATGGACGTGAAACGATCATCTTATGTATCTGTACAATATTGTTTCTTACTTTTCACGTTGAGGTACATGGACTTGCTGACATCGGCTCCCACGTCATTGCTGACCTTGCACAGGTAATAACCTGCGTCCTCCTCAAGAACGTGCTTAATCAGCAGTGAGCCATTCCCGAGCAGCTGGACCCTGAAGCCCGAGTTTAGAGCTATGTTTAAAAACTGGCACACCACCACCACCCACAAAAAAAAATGAAGACATCCTCTACAAGAAAATTACAAAAAAACTCAATTAACATCATACTTTTCATTTCTTTTCACCACTGGCAAATTGTTTTAAAATGTAGAAGAGAAATGTTAAGTTCATTCTAATAAAAATAAAAAGCTACAGCATCATTCAATTTTCAGTGAAAATATCTAAATATCCAAGAAAACCTAAACTGCAGAGAATGTATCTATAGAATATAAAGCTTTTTTTAGGATGTTATCCCATATTTCTTTACTATGCAGTTTCATAATTTTTGTGACTCAATTTCAATATCACTTAAAAAATAATGAAGCCTAAGTAAAAAAGCTCACTGGAGACAAGTAAAAGTCACAAGATTAGGCTACAACAGAAAAAAAGATCATAAATGTCAGCGAACAAATTACTTGGACTACTTAAAGCACTGACTACTAAATATTATATTGTATAAAGAAAATGTGCAAAGACTGTTTCACTGTGTAAATTAAAAAAATACATTCTTATTTATTTGAAAAAGTTTATTCAGTCAAAAAGTAAGTGATTTTCTTTCTGATGTCTTGATTTACATCCATTGACACAACTGGCAACCAGAGCTACATGTTTACTAAGTTATTAGAGTAGTTCACCCAAAAATGAAAATTCTATTGATGTTTTCGCAACCTGTATGAGATTCCTTCTGCTGTTGAAGAAAAAAAAATATCTTAAACAATACTAGTAATTCCATATGAAAAATAAATAATTAGGAAAGTGATTTTTGTATACAATATTATTTATTATTATCTTACAAAACTGTGTTTCTCAAGTAAATGTATCTTGTTTTAAGTATGTTTATATATATTTACAAGACAAAATACCAATTAGGAAAGTGATTTTTGTATACAACGTTATAGTTGTCAATGAAGCCATGTACCTTTTGAGTACTTCCACTCAATAGTCGGCCGCGGCTCTCCATCCGCAGAGCAGTTCAAGATGACAGATTTACCGTAGATTCCATCCTGGTCTTGAGGCTGCACTTTGAATCTTGGTGGAACTACAAAAAATCCACAGGTTCATATTCAAGTTCAGTCTTTGTGAACGTTTCTTCTTTGTACTCCCAAAAAGGATGCTAAACATGTAGTCTTACCTCTAACAATGAGCTGACTCTGGTATTTGACGACGGCAGCATCGTTTTGGGCAATGCAAGTATATGTGCCGTTGTGCACTCGCTGGAGGTTGGAGATCCGCAAGGAGCTGGTGAAGTCGATGTTGTCGATGGTCACCCCCAGGCTGGCGTTAATGGGCTTTCCATCCTTCTCCCAGGTGATAGAGATGGGAAGGTCACCTGAGCGCACAACGCAGGGCACGAAGACGCGATGGCCGATGGAATAACGTGGAAATTCGAAAGGCTGGATGAAGGGAGGCACTGACGACAACCAGAGAACATTGGTAAATATTGCTATACCAAATGAACAAGCTAGTATAATGACATCATTTAACTCATTTTACTTCAAAAAAAAATCAATTATACCTACCCACACACATTTATACGGACCCTCTTCTTCAAAAAAAGCTGGGGCTGAACCAGCACATGGCAGCTGTACTCTCCTTCGTCCAGTTCTTTTTGCACATTCAGCAGCTTCAGCGTGCCATTGTTCTCAAACGCCCGCTGACGGTCATTAAAAGGGAGAAGGTTGGAGTTCTTGTACCATTTGATGGAGTAATATGGGTAGCCAATCACTGGGATGTTTTTCATTGGTCGTATGTCAGCAGGACCTTTAGGGTAAAAAAAAAAAAAATACACTTCTCTTTAAAAGAATAAAAAAAAAAAAAAAACAATTAAATTTATAGGAATTTTCGACATTGGGATGAAAATCCAATTTGCAGTAAATGTAGCAAAAAATAATAAAGAAACTGTAGATTTATGGTTTATGGATGAGGGCCTTTTTTTAAGATCAAAGAAACAAAAGACAGAAAGTAAACGTTTAGGATGGTTATTTTGATACTCCCAAATGGCTGGTTTCTCACACATTTCATCTCTTTATGCACCCTTGTGTTATACTGAAGGTGCACTTCAAACCATAATAGTATATTTTAAAAGATAAACTGTACTTGCAGATAAGATAAAATAATTTAAATAAACATTTAATATTTTTCTTTAAAGTACATATTGTTAAAAAAAAAAGCTATTCTGTGTGTGGTCTGCAAACTCTAATTAAAAATAGCGATTAAAAACTAGAAAAGTCAAATGTGAGTTGTGTTTGTCAGTGCAAAAGTGGTGCTAGAGTGTTGTGGGTGGTTGCCAGGTTGTTGCAGAATTAGTAAATCAAGAATTCAAACATTTGTTCTAAAGAAGGGAAAGAAAAAGTTTAATAATGAAGAAGCACACACACACAAAAAAGTAAAATGATCACAAACAAACACTACATACACGTAAGAAGCAATTAGGGTTAAATGCAAAGATGTTAAAATTACTTTTAAGAACTACAGCCCTAAAATCTTAAAAATAACGGTTCCAAAATAGTTTATAAAAAAAAACAATATAAACCCCAACCTTTCGATGAATGAATCAATGAATCAATCAATGAATCAATGAATCAATAAATCTATCTATCTATCTATCTATCCAATCATCTAATCTCTCTATCTATCTATCTATCTATCTATCTATCTATCCTCCTATATATCCATCCATCATCCATCAATCACAGTCATTCATCCATCCATCCATCCATCCATCCCTCCATCCACTACAGCCGCTTTTCCACCAAAATTACAGAGATGGTCCTCACTGCACAATACAAGATCCAGGGTGCGTGGTTGGATCCAGATCCAACTCCTCCCTCCTTACATACCTAAACCTAAACATACACAAATCCAAATATTAGAAGAGAATCCAACCAAACAACCCACACTGGATCTTGTGTTCTGCAGTAAGCGGCTATTGAAATTACTTCGAACAATTTGTCCCAGGAACTTTTTTCCCCCAGACCTGTTGCTGTCTGCGTTTCCATCGCGTCTAAAGTATAGCGAAGAATAGGCAAATAGTCTGGTGACAGAGGTCTGCACATGTTTCTCAATACCAAGTATGCAAATTTCGGACTTGCGTCCTCAGTAGTTCAGACTTCGCAAGTTTGACTTGGGAGTGTGAACTCCCGAGAATGAGACGACGCAAGTCTGGTAATTCTGCAAATGGAACAGCAGTGTACTTGATAACGTTAGTCAGCTCACCTTGGCTATTGCAATTTCCTCACTGTATTTACAATAAGACAAATATGATATCAAACACCACTGTCTCTTTTCGTTTTCATTTAGACATATTAATAGCCGCAGAAATGTAGTTCAGGGAATGTACATACAATACAATGAAGCAAAATATTATATCAAACATTGCCTCTTTTCATTTTCATTTTAACATATTAATAGATTTATAGAATAATAGAATTAAGACCAAAGATTACCTGTTAGACAAATAATGTCTTATGTTTAACCACTACAGAGACATCAGAGCCAGTGGCAAATGTCATAAGGACAAGCCGAGTTGAGGCTGCTCTCCTTGGGAAACATGAGTACTGAGTGTCACGGTCTGGTAAGAGAGCACCGTAGGAAAACAAGGTCTGGGTCCAAATGCAGGTAAGAACTCTTTAATAAACAGAAAAGGCCAAAAAGGCAAAACAAAACAGGTTCAGGAACGATTACAGCTTGACTACATCACATACATAGAACTAGAAATACAATTAACAATTCAGTCAGACAGTGTGGTGGGAGTGTGGTGTATTTATAGTCCAAGACAATGAGGAACAGCTGTGTAGAATTAAAAAAAAGTCTTCTGAAAAAATAATACAACAGTAATAATTATACAACATGTGTATGGAGTTTGGGGGATGGAGTCCGGGAGATGGCGACCTCTGGTGGAGAGAGGGAGAAACTCAGGGCCCGGACTCATGACAGAACCCCCTCTCCAAGGAACAGCTTCCAGACATTCTGAAGAACCCAGCCAGGGGGACAGCAGAGCGGGGGCAGAGTAGGGGGAGGGATGGGGGTTACAGGTCCGTGTGCTGGAGGGGGACCTGGGGACTGAGGCAGAGCCAGCAGGATGGGGACCCAGGGCAGAACCAGCGGTGTGTGTGTAGCTGCCACCTTGGAACGGGCAATGGCTGGCTCCGCCGCTTTGGGAGCCCCATAGACGAACACTGCCACTTTGGGAAAACCAGAAATTAGCCCCACCGCCTCTGAGGGATCATCAGCGGGCTCCACTGCTTTGGGAAGGCCAGAAGTGAGCCTCGCCGCCTCAGAGGAAATCCGACACCTCACCCCCACATCAAACAAAAGCGGACACTGCCGCCTCTGGAGCTTTCTGAGCGGACACCACTGCCTCTGGAGCTTTCTGAGTGGACACTGCCGCCTCTGGAGCTTTCTGAGCGGACACCGCCTTCTCGGGGGAACCGTGAGCAGACACCGCCTTCTCGGGGGAACCGTGAGCGGACGCCGCTGCCTCGGGGGAACCGTAAGCGGATACCGCCACCTCATGAGGATCGTGAGCAGGCGCCGACACTTCTGGAGCCTTGTGAGCGGGTGCTGCCGCCTGTGAATCCGCTGCCTCGGAGGGATAATCAGCGGGCTCCACCGCTTCCTGAAGGCCGGAAGCGAGTCCTACCGACTCGGAGGGATCATCAGCGGACTCCGCCGCTTCGTGAAGACCCAAAGCGAGCCCTGTTACCTCGGAGGGAACATCAGGGGGCTTCACCGCTTCATGAAGGCCGGAAGCAAGCCCCCGCCGCCTCGCAGGGAACATCAGTGGGCTCCGCCACTTTGTGAAGGCCAGAAGCAAGCCCCGCCGCCATGGAGGGATCACTAGCGGCCACCACCACCTCAGAAGCCTTGCGAGCTGACCACGCTGCTCGCACCGACATCAGCGAGGATTCCTGCATTTCCTGATTGCATGGAGCTCACGTCTCCGAAATCGGCGAAGCACATTTTCAAATAGATGCTGTCTTTATAAATAAACCACAGATTTGAGTTTTAAACAACTACATTCTCGTGTAAAAATACTTTTAAAACTACATTTCATGACACAATAACAGTAATATTTAAAAAAAATGTGCAAATAAATGGTGGTTGAAATACAATGCTGCGTGAACTCAACTAATCAGCATGTTCAGTGCCCAAGTCCCACCGCCGAAAGTTCCGCACCTTTGAAAAGCAGGGACTTTCTGAGGGGCAAATTTTTACCAGGAACTTTATTTAGATCCTGGTTTCTGTGGTGGAAACACAGAGTACCGGCTCAAAGTCCCTAGTTCCTGGGGAAAGTTCCTGCGGTAGAAACGGGGCTTACGTCATTTAAAGCTAATGTCCCCAAAGCACTTTTCAATGAATATGCTTAAATTTTATGTGGGTACATTAACAACAAAGATGTACTTAACACGAAAAATGGCTTCCTTTGCGTTTTTGAACAGTTTTATGTACAGACGTCAGTGCTGTCAAAATGGTCCCCATTCACATGGATCTGCGAAAATGACTAAAAATGCCGAATATGCATGCCAGGCCAGTAGTTGGCGATGTCAGTTGAAACACTATGTGCCTGCACAATAATGGTATAATTTTCAAAAACTTGCACCTTGAAACCTTTTTTAAAAAGTTTGCATTTTCAGGTCCCCAAAACGCAATTGTTGTGTAAATGAACAGCCAAAGCACATAAAAAAAATTTAATTGAAGACTGTGTTTTGTAAACGGCCCCTCTTAGTATGAAGAATATCTTAATAACCTGAAGAACCTTTTTTCACTATTAAATAACCTTCTATAAAGAGTTCAATGGATGTTAAAGTTTCTTCATGGAACCACTGATGCTAATAAACAACCTTTATATTTAAGGGGGTGGTTGGAAACCCACAGAAGAAAACAAATAAACATCAATCCATATGAAAGAGTGAACATGACCGAAAAAAGCAATAAAAGCTCAGAAAGCTCAAAAGAAAAAAAAAATAAGAACGGATGTTAGTCAGGCCCTCGTCTCACGTATGAACTTGAGATGAGCAGAATTAAATATATGTGTGTGTTTTTGAGGAGCTGATCTGACAAGCACCTCTTACGTTTATTCGAGCCTGGTAGGAGACCGTCCCCGCCGAGTTGTTACAGGTGCAGCGATAGACCCCACTGTCCCGGACCTGGGTGTGGGAGACATTCAGGTAGCTGACCACGTTCCCCTCTGCCGTTATGCTGTGACCGATGCGGTGCCGACTGTCCTTCGTGACAACGTCATCATCCAACGTCCAGGTGACGGCAGGCTGTGGAGTTCCCTTGACGTGACACATCAGGGAGACAAACTCATTCGGACCAACAACTTTCTCACTGAAGGCGGACAGGATCTTAGGGGTTCCATCTGCAGACAGAGATGTTTTTGTTAAGTTTTAGAAATAAAAGGTACCAAAATTAAAAGGACGGGATGGTGCTGACCTTCTAAAATGACTTGCACAAAATCCTGAGCTGACATTTTAGCCTTCCTGGCGAAGCACTGGTATACTCCTCCATCGCTCTTCGCCATCCCGTCCATCACAAGGTACTCCTTATTGATCCCGTTCATCTGCACATTGGTGCCGGTGTTGATCTTGTCGCCATTGCGGTACCACGAGAGCTCGTACTCGTCCGAGCCAGTAACGCTGCAGGTTAGTGACACTTGGCTACCCACACTGCCTTTCACCTTTCGCGGACTGGCCACCACTTTAAGAGGTTCTGGAACAACACAGTGATATTATTTAGATATTTAGACATCAATAAAAAAAATAAGGCAGGAGAAACCTGATATATACCTTTTACCGTGAGACGACCTATGACCTCTGCGTTTCCATAGCTGTTCCACACTTCACACATGTAGCTGCCTGTGTCACTGGGCTGGGTTCTCTCGATCAGCAGGCCCGTTACACTCTGACGGAAACGGGAGTCTGATTCTAGCGGTCTGTTGTTTTTCAGCCAACGGTATTTTGGTGCCGGGTGTCCAGAGGCCTTGCATGGGAGCTCCACTCTGTGGGATGCCATGACCTCCCGCTTCTCGAACCCATCGAGGATCGCAGGCGCAGAGTTTGTAGGATCTATAAACAAGAAAAATCTTTTATAATTTAATTAAATCTATCCTTCCATTCATCCATCCATACATCAGTTCATCTGTTTATGTTTATCCATCCATCCATCCACCCACCCATCAGTTCATCTATTTATCGGTTTATCCATCCATCCACCCATCCATCAGTTCATCTATTTATCTATTTATCCATCCATCCATCCATCCATCAGTTCATCTATTTATCTGTTTATCCATCCATCCATCCATTTAACTATTTATCCATTTATCTATCTATCTATTCATCTGTCCATCCATCCATCTATCCATCCATCAGTTCATCTATTTATCTATTAATCCATCTACCTATTCATCTGTCCATCCATCCATCCATCAGTTCATCTATTTATCTATTAATCCATCTACCTATTCATCTGTCCATCCATCCATTCATCAGTTCATCTATTTACCCATCAATCCATCTATCCATCCATCCATTCATCAGTTCATCTATTTATCTATTTATCTATCCATCCATCTATCTATTCAACTGTTCATCCATCCATCAGTTCATCTATTTATCTGTTTATCCATCCATCCATCAGTTCATCTATTTATCTATCCATCCATCTATCTATTCAACTGTTCATCCATCTATCCATCCATCCATCCATCCATCCATCCACCCATCCACCAGTTCATCTATTTATCTGTTTATCCATCCATCCATCCATCCATCCATCCATCCATCCATCCATCAGTTCATCTATTTATCTGTTTATCCATCCATCCATCCATCCATTTATCTGTCCATCCATCCATCCTTTCATCAATTTATCTGTTTATCCATCCATCCAACCATCTATCTATTCATCTGTCATCCATCCATTCGTCCATTCATCCATCCGTCTATCCATCCATCATCCATCCATCCATCCACCCATCTATCCACCAGTCTAAATGGAGAATTGTCAGGCTTACATTCCCAAAATCTGTGAAAATCTGGTGAAAATTGTAAATCACAAACTTACAATCTTTAGCTATAGCTCAACTAGAAGAGCATGACTGTAAGTTTGATCCCAAGATGATCTGTAAGTCACTTTGGATTAAAGTTTTTAGAAATTTTTGGACTCATTTTAAACATTATATTACATATATCTAATTTTTGTAAAGTTTACTTATAATTTCTCTGTTAACATTAGCTTTAACACTGAAACTTTAGAGCAACAGGAATGATTAATTTCTCATCTGACTGACTAATAATATATCATTATCATTATCATATATCACTTTTACCTGGCACAAATAGGCG
This sequence comes from Cyprinus carpio, assembly GCF_018340385.1. Lineage (NCBI taxonomy): Eukaryota > Metazoa > Chordata > Actinopteri > Cypriniformes > Cyprinidae > Cyprinus > Cyprinus carpio. The sequence goes on along the minus strand of NC_056606.1, from coordinate 18,289,810 downwards.
TGCACTGTTGCTCTGTCTGGTCTCAGATGTGTAGCGATGTCTCGTCATGCAGCGGTAGTTGAATAATTCGTCCTCCTTCTGCACATCCAAGATGTACAGGGCCCCCGTGGACGTTATGAGAAATCGAGCCCCTAAAAACACAAAATACGATATAATTAGGGTGAGGTAAAACTCTTTGTAAACTTTAATTAATTGGTGAGCGTTAAACACCGTTAATCAGTAGCATCTGTATGTCATAATGAGACATTATCATGGTTAACAGGATCTTGTTTTTCTTATCAGCCTCAGTAGGAACTCTCCGATTTAGTGCAGCTATTCCTGCTGGTCACGTGCAGTTTTGATAGGCCTGCCGCTCATATACCAGTAAGTACTGATTTCATGCTAATGGTTTGATAACACAGAATATGCAGGTCATAAAACTTTATGAGGAATAATGTCTGCCAGGGCCGCCACACGCTCTGCCATGCCTCTCAGAGGAGACGTCTATGTCAGATTTGATTGAGAATGCCATTTGCTCTCCTTTCGACGCAATGACTAAAACGGAGGGGTGGAATTTGTCTCACTTCCTGTAACAAGAACATATAGCACAGGCCTCAAAGAAGAAGGTAATTCCACTATGTCATTTAAAGCTAGAGAAATACTCCGTTTTCAAGAATTCCCACACTTCTGAAGAGAAATGGTTTATTAGAGTGTAAAGAGTGAATTTACATGCCAAATAATTTTTTTTAGTAAGGGAATGAAACTTTACAAAACGTTTTAAGACCCACAAAATACACAAAATTATTATTATTATTTTTTTTTCGAGATTTATTTTTTGCAATCATATTTTAAGCGATATAACCATTAAAAAAATGCTAATAAAATGTTTTGTGTTCGGGTCATTTTGGACCCGAGTTTGTATGTTGTACCATTAGGTATCAATAATACTTTTTATAAAATTATCTACAAAAGTTATATTAGTTAAAAAAACAACAACAACAACAACATATATTTAGCTTTTCCCCATATCTCACACACTTTTGGGACTGAATTTTGTTGATTAACATGAATTTCTGTGCCTATTGAGGAACTATGGCAGCATGAAAAATATATATCTTTTTTATCTGTAAGTGAACGTTTATGCAAGTAAAATTAATTTATTTAGTTTGAAACTTATATTAATATAAACTTATATCAGTGTTGTTTTATTAGAAATAAATATGTAGGCTTCATAAATTTGGACTGTTTTTGAGGAATCATGAGTTATAAACTCAAATTAATTTAATGAAAATTCCATTCATTCCAGTGAGGTTAATACTGGTATTTCTCACATTATAGGTTCTTATAAATTTCATACAATTACATAATATACTCTAATGAAATTTCTTACAAATAAATGTCATATATTTTAATATACTTTTTCATTCACTGTACAGAAAAACAAAACCAGGAACACGCTGTACGGTAGAAAGACTGGCTTGGAACAACATGAAAGTGCGTAAATGATCATTTTAATTTTTGGGTGAACTGTTTCTGTACACAAGCCTTAAAGACCAGCTACAAGGATGCTTCCCTCTAGATTACAAATATTCAGATGCCCCTGTGAGTTGATCCTGATGCTCTTGTCCTCCTGTGGGCTTTGTCTGGGCTATTTTCCAACAGAAGCTCTACATAGCCTCTCTATGTGTGCATTTATGTGTATGCGAGTCTGTTACTTGTCTGTGCGATAAATCAAGTACCATAAATAAACAGTTTAGCAATGAATAAAAGAAGCTACAGTGAGCCAAAAGGCAAGATGCAGGTATTGTGAGTTCTGACCCAGTTAGAGACGACACACCGCAGATCTGAGGTCCTGCAGGCATTGCCAGTCATGGACTTAATGTGGAGTGTGACGAGCTACAATTTACACAGCGAGTGGGTGGAGAAAGAGAGAGAGAGAGAGGGGGAGAGAGAGAGAGAGAGAGAGAGAGAGAATGTGTTCATTTTGTCCAAGCAAAGATTAATGAGCTGTCTGATTTTTAAACCACTAGCATGAGGAAATAAGGATCTAAATTTAAAATTAGTTTATTAAATTAGTCAGATGTACTTTAGAGTAATTTTTTCAATGTTGTTTGACTTTATATATATATATAGTATGTATGTATATATATATGCACACTTTTTAAAATGAATGGAAAAATACAGTATTTAAATAAAATAATATTTTATAAATAAATTAAAATAAAATTAGAAATGTGTAGTTATTTGCTTATTATTATAAATACATACATACATACAATTATTTTTATTAATTATAATGTTTAATTTATAATATATAATTAATACTTCATAAAAATTCAGAAATTATAATTAAAACATTTTATAAATTATAAAAATTATAAATTATAATTATGATCATATGTATAATATTATTTGAGAATAAGAAACTGTAAATACTAAGAAACCCGATCACGTCACAATCTGCAATCGTTGTCTCATTTTTCCCATCCCTTCCATCCGAATCCAGCAAGACGCATCACATTGCAGAGATATGCGAGGTACTTGTTTATCCGTTCCTTTGCATGCGGGCAGTGCTGGTATAAGACAGCTTGTCTCCAGTGACAAAAGGAAAATAACTGTGTGTATGTGTGCCGACTACAGCAGACACACACACACACACACAAAAACACGTGTCTCTGTCAGAGCCCGTCTCTGCAGCTATCTCCCATTTACTCAACATACACTTCAGCAGGAGCAAATTACATTTCTACAAAAAGTCACACTTAATGTGCTGCTGTATTTGTCTTGAGAATGAGGAGAAGACGTTTCAGGTTATTTAGAATGAGATTATTAACTCAGTAGCACTGCTATCCCGTGCCATTTTGTATTTGAGATGGTGCAACGAAAGGCCAAGCGTCGAGGACGAATATACTTACAGAAGAGCCGATAGGGAGCCGTGTGCCCCAGTTTCTTAATCTGATAGCTGGAGCTCTTGAGGTGCTTTAACTGTGTCGAAATGACAGGTAACTGGTTTCCTTTCTCTTCCTGTAAAGCCGATTTCTCAGTTTCTCCCTCTAGCAATCTCACATTTTTTCACCTCTCCTTTAAACACAGTAGCAAACCCAGGCCAAACAAAGCTCTAATGCATATCCCACAATACAGTTTCAACCCTTTTCTTTACACTCTGGAGTCATATAGTCCAAACTAGTCTTACATAAAACTTGTTAAAAATCTTAAGATACCATACGTTTGCCATTGAAACAAATCAAACAATACAATCAATACAAACTGGCACATATTCCCACAATACATTTCCCTAACCAATAAGCATAAAACACCAACTACTACATATTTTACTTCATATGGTTATATACAGTAGACCTCACATCCACTCAGCTCACTTAAATGCTATAAACACGTGTCAAACGCACTTCCTCAGTCCCAAACATCATCTTACAAGACTTTTTTTTAACTGATTCCCATCACAATCTTGACTAAACCTAAACTTTTAGGATGACCTTTCAGTCCAGGTGATTTATATCTCCACACAACAAAAAAAACTAGCTAAACAAGCTAAATAAACATTTAAAGCTACATAGGTTAGGAGACTGATTAATTCACTTGGTCTAAGAACAGCAGTAGCACAAAAGCAAAATATAAGTCCTCTTTTGAGACCAAATTATACAAAATAAAAGGGGGGGCAGAGAAAGACCCAGGCGTTTAATAAAGCCTAATCATGCAAATAAGTGAGCCTTAGTTTGATCAGTGTCTTTATCAGAGAGAGATGGAATGCAATTAACATGGCTGTAAAAAGCATCATTTGTCAGAGAGTGAGATGTTGACAGAAGCTGCTGTTGTCAGGGTAACGCAATCCATCTTGTTATCCTACACACACACACACACACACACACACACACACACACACACACACTCCTGTATGCTCTCTACATCTGAAGAGGACTGATCTTCAATCCAGCTGCTCATACAAACATTCAAAGAGTCTGTTACAGTACAGCACCAGTTTAAATCAACAGATCTACTGTAAACTCAATCAATATGATTGCTGCATATCAGTGCAACATTATTATTCAGGACAAATTAATTAAGAATCTTCTGACAATTTATAAATATTCTTAAAGAAAATGTGAGTGGTTCTTTGGCATGCAAAATTCACAACTGTGACTGTGCTGTTTGTCTGTTTACTATATATATATATATATATATATATATATATATATATATATATATATATATATATATATATATATATATATATATATATATATAGTAAACAGACAAATATATATATATATATATATATATTTATTTATTTATTTATACACACACACACACACACAACAACACACACACACACACACACACACACACACACACACATATATTTACCCGATTTTTTTTACACCATGACACAATGCTGTTGTGGTCATTTACTGTATTAAAAATAACAAAACACATGATTAACTTCCCAGCAGTTTGAGGTTTGATTTTTGCATCCCATCCCAGTGATTATTAGCAGCTAATAGGAAATTCATCCAGCTGAGTCAGAGAACACATCTGTCAGAGAGAGAATCTGGATTAAATATTCAAACAAGCTTAACTCTTAAAGGGATCATGAGCTGTATTTTTTTTTATTAATTTATAATCCTCTCTGAGGGTCACTTATAATGTTACTATGATTTTACATAAAAAAACAAAACAAACAAAAAAAAACATAATTTAGAAGTAATAGGCTATTTTATATCCTGTTTCTGAGCCTCTCTGCAGAACGGATGTTTTTATAGGTGAGCACATTCAAGACAAGTAAACACCCACTGCTATGATTGGCTAACAGTTTTGCTTATTAAAATGACAGATGGACAGTATATATCAAACAGTCTGGAACAGACATTGCAATAGTGGTAAAAGCAAATTTACTCACATTTAGGTGTTGCCACATTACTGTTGTATCCACTCTAGTTAGACTCAGCACTGGATCATACTGTTTTAAAATTAATCCATGGTATGTAAAGCAAACAAACAAAGAGTGTTTCAATGATGCGATCTGCTCTTTGCTAATTTTACCTGTGTTTACAATAGATGCGAGTGGTGCAACGTGACCATAGACAACAGAACGGCACGGATGACACGACAAATCTCCGACAGTAAACCAATGTCCCGCTCTATTTCTGACATACAAGCATTCGCACCACTGACCTGAAAGAGAAACTGATCCGCGACATGATACATGACATCCAATCTAGATATGTTAGGGTCACAAGAAGGCAATTCAAAGACTATTTTTCACAACTTACACTACACAGTGTTTTGTAATCTTGTAATGTCATCTGTATGGTTCTGTTGATGAAGTAATCCTATGTTTGCTTCTCTCTAGTATTTCCTCTCCTCCTACTACAAGCGTGTATCAGTGGGCGGGGCTGAAGAGGCAGTGATGTAGAAGCAGGTGTTGATCTTCTCCTGCAGAGGCGGTGCTTAGCCACACTATTACATCATAAGGTGACACATTCCAAAACGAGTCGTTTTCTGAGCTTGGTTTCAATAAAAGTTGTGTTTAAACTAACAAGAAAGTTTTGAGTTTTGAAACATACAGGATGTTTTTTTAGTACATTGACTTGTTATGTCAAACGATCACAGGAAATATGACTTCTTAGTTCATGACCCCTTTAAAATCATTAACTTCTCAGCTGCGAAACGAACGATTGAAAACAGAAAGCTCCATTTGTCTGATATCTCTTCATTATGGATGAGAGGCACCATAATTCAAAGACATTAAATATTCAAGACTGAGTACGAGAGAGAGAGATAGAGAGAGTGATGAAAAAGGGTAGAACAAGACAAATGAAAGATAGATGGACAGATGAAAGCTTGCGACAGTAAGTGTGAGAGCATGTGTCCTTGCTGTTGCGCTCAGTTCATTAAACTCCAAGAAAAAAGAAAAAAATATTCTAAAAAAATCCTATAAAATCAAATCATGTGATAAATTAGATCCTATTAATCTTTTATAACACTGCTTACTGGGAAACAAGTTTCATTTACAGGGAGGAGTTGATGGCAATAAAACAAAACAGCTTTATGGACTAAAATTAAAACAAATAAACATGCTAGCCTTCTTTTGGAGGGGGGAAAAACATTTTCCTGTAGCTCAGCATGGCAGTAGCAACGACAAGGTCATGTGATCGATTTCTGGAAAAGGCAGACACTGATAAAATTGACTTTGAATGCACGGTAAGCTTTGGATAAAAGCACATTGCAAATGCAATGTAAATTAATAGATTTCCGCTCTGACACTCACACATTACAAGGAGCAGAATCTCTGTCAGCTTAAAGGAGCCAGCGGCCCTCAATGTGTTTTCTGTTAAAGGGATATTTGATGACCAGGTTTATTTGCAGATAATTTTTGTGCACCTCTATCTCTACTGGACTCAGTGGAGAGACAAAGTGTGATAACACCCTGTCAATTATGCTCAGGTTTTAATTGCTCCAGGGGGAAGTTTCCATCCCCTCATGACTGCTGCCAGGACTGCCATCCCCGTCAGAGTAAACACGAACAGACGGCTACGAGCATCTCGGGACTTCTGGACAACACTTCTGCATACAAAATGACTGACGATTTTCAACACAGACAAAGCAAGTAAATTGTTTTGTCCAGTTGTATTTTTGTACATAATTTATATATATATATATATATATATATATATATATATATATATATATATATATATATATATATATATAATGTATATTACAATTTATAATTTGTTGTATATAAATAATAAATGAAGATAAAGCAAGCTGTCTGTCTACACAAAACAGATAGCTTGCTTTATCTTTATTTATTATTTATTTGTTATTTATTTCCTTTTTTATATACAACAAATTATAAATTGGCCACTTGCTTTGTCTTTGTTATTTATTATTATTTAAAATTTATTATGAAATATTATCTATCATTTTTTATAGCAAACAATTTCTAAATATTTCAAAGAAATTTTGTGAGTTGAACTTTCCAATGCAAATCTCGCCATATTTAAAAAAAAAACCCCGAAATAAATAAATAAATAAATAAATAAAAACAGTTCACTTGCTTTGTCTTTGTTATTATTTATTATTATTTCTAATTTATTATTAAATACTGTTTATCATTTATTATAACAAACGATTTCTAAATATTTTAAAGAAAATGTGAGTTGAACTTTCCCATGAAAAATTCGCCACAGTGACACTCTAGTTGTGGTCATTTACTGTATGTATATATATACTGTATATATATTTGACTGAATCAAACTGACTACATTATATTAGAATTAACAAAATTTAAAGATCAGATCAAAAGGTCAAAGTAGAAAGCCCAATTAACCAGAAAATGTTAGCTTTATAGCAATACAAACATTTCATACGTCAGTTCTGCACTGCACATGATGAAAAGGATACAAAAATGTGGTATTAACCACATGACACTCCCTCTCTCTCTCTCTCTCTCTCTCTCTCTCAGGGTTAGTACGTAATGGTTTTTCTGTCAGCTGCTCCACCTGAACAATGTGCACTGAATGTTACCGTGGAGACCAACAATTACTCCATTACGCTTTTGTGGAGATGACATTGTTCTTTTAGCTCTCTACATCTTCCCTTGAAAAGCCACGTTTGCCCTCATGCAAAAATGAGTGAAAGTTTCCAAGAACATGCATTACATAAATCATCTAATTACACATCCTTTGGTTTATGCTGTTGGACACTGCAACATGCATCTTCGTAATTTAAGCGAACAATGCCTTAATTTCTGTGCATTTTTGATGCAAATTTTACCTCTCGTCCCAACCACAGCTGCTGCTATCTGAAGTAATTAGCCCCTGGCTACAGTTTAATTGCCTGTCAGCACATGCAGTAAAATGCAGGTTAAACGCCCAGGTGCCAAAAGGCTCTGTTTCCTCTGTGGCTGCCACCCGCAGCGCTGTGATGCACAAGACAGCTTGTGCTCGTGCGCCAGACAGACAGTATAAAGAGCGAGACGCTCTTTTGCGGAATACAGCTGTCCTGTGAAGCTTGCAAATTTGCAGAAGTCGGGTTGTCATGTCTGATACACCCACTTTCTACCCAGAATACCCCCCACCACCTCCACAGCCTCTCTCGAGCAAAACCGTGATTCTTTCTCTTTCCTTGACAGCTGTTCTTATTCCGGCTATGTACTGAACAAAAAAAGAGCTTTTAGCTATTTCAGAGACGGTTTGCATTCTATCTGACTCTTCACTACGAGACGTATCGGTCTCTTTAGGTTGTGATGTGACAGGCGAGGGGAAGGTGAGTCGGTAACGATGGCAACCAGCGGAGTGACTCGTAGGCTGTGACATTAGCGGGTGGAGACGGCGGGTTGGGGGGCGGTGGGATTGCTGGAGGCAGATCAGAGCAATGTGTCACTGGGCTACAGCACCAAGACATTCTCCCCATCTCCTCCTTGCAGTAATAAGCTCTGAGAAAGAGAAAATAATCCCTTTTTAGGGTCCTGCCTCTGAGGACATCGAGCCCCCAGCCTTGCATGTCTTACTCAAAATTCATACGACTAAACATTCGGAGTAAAATTTTGTACGCATTATACATGTTATACATGGAGCTTTTTTGATGGACTCAGCCATTTGAAATCGGACAGCACAGACCTGTGTGCTACAAGAAGCCCTTGGCATGTTTTTCGCCACATTAAGATGGCGCTGTGGGGAAAATTTTAAATAAAAAAGACAACTGCAATGGTTTAATTAGTAGTGGCTATTAAGGCAAAGATCACTATCACTATACACATACTACCCAGCTAACACAGAACATTCTGGCAAGGTTCTTTCAAAGTTATAAACAACATTCTTCCAGTAATGATAATAGGTCTAATGCTCTTAAAGGGGACACTGGATGCAAAATTCACTTTTACATGGTGTTTCTATATAAATGTGTTTTAGCAGTGTGTGGACACAACCACCCTACAATGAAAAAATCCATTCACTCCTTTTTTTAAACCCCCAAAAATCGTCTTATCAAGCGTTTTGATTTTCTGAGCAGTATGATGTCAGCGACTGCTGACGGACTGTCCTGTATTAGCATATCTTCACCCTCAACAAGTTGTACGCTGTCCACCATTTTCTCTGTGCTCAAGCAGCTCTAGTGATATGTCTTGTAAAGTGATGCAGGTGTTTTGTAGTTGGATGTAAATGTGAACATAAGGCTGGTTTCACACCGAAAGCGTAAGCGGGGCATGAGCAGCGCATATTTTTTTTGGTGTGCATGTTAGCAAATGAGTGCATTCACACCGGGAGAAGCAGCAGCACCCGAGCGTCAAGCAGGAGCATTGCATGAGCAGTACTGACGGAATGGTTTCAGTGCTAAGTCCATTTTTGCTGCTCAAACCTTCAAGACTTGAAACTTTCAAGACTTTTTCAAGACTTTTATAAGTTTATAACTGGCCAACTTCTTAAAAAAAATTATAGTTGTCTTTGTAAAGAAATATGTAGCTTTGGAGCTGCTGCTGTGATGCTGTACAAATGCTTCCAGTGTGAATACACTCAAAAAAAGAATGATCAAGCACTTGATTTAAATTAATACTCCAAAAAAAAATTCACACAAAAAATATTTGGTTTTTGTTGGGAATGAATTCTCCAGAACCATAATTGTGCAAAAGATCAGACTCACAAGACCATACTTGCATGCCAAGAAGACATAAGGCTACTGTCCAGACTTTTGGTGAATAACGAATTAATCATATGACTTGATTTTATATTTTATGACATGATTTTTGTCGTATGACTTGTGATATAGCATGTAAGCCATATGGGCCACTTTTCATATGATGATACTTTTGAAGCTTGAAAGCTCAGCACATTCTTGTAAAAAATGTTTTTTTTTTTTTTTTTTTTTGAAAGCCTTACAGGTTTGGAACGACGTGTGTATACATATGTCCTGTATAAAAATTATAGTAAATATTTGATATTATTTAAAGTTACTATTTAAACTACACAATTTGCACTATTTATATAGTACACTGAAAATACACAAACAAATGACAAATTACAAATCTAAAATAACAAAAAATATAGCACATTGATAATAGTAAAATAAATAAATAAATAGAGCTGAGCTCAGGGTGTCATTTATCCTGTTTGTATACACACAAACGCAGATGAGAGAAACAATTTATACCTCTCAGATCTGAACTGTTAGTCAACAGGAGTTTCTCACAGGTGTCTGCGGAGGATCAATGAGCTAGTAACATCTCCCAGAGATCAATCTAAGAAGCAGACGTGGCATGATCAGAACAGTTTTCCACATTATGCAGAGCAAACTGACAGATCTTTGATCGCGACAACAGACGGCACAAAAAAGAAGCTTCCCTGCTCCTCTCCGTAACTGCTTTCATGTCTGGTGAGGTTCTGGTGCTCTGGGCATATGGTGCCTGGATCTCCTGTGATGACAAGTGACAGGTTAACAGAGCCGCCCGTGGGGGGCGCCGCACTGCGGCGGGGGGAGAAGGTGGGCTGTGAGTTTGCTAAACACTCCCATCTGTTCATATCCTGAGGCGCTACTGTATCATCTTATGCAGATGAACTTGTGCGGGAGGCACGTTAGCACACATTCAGCAGAGTTAGGAAAGCAGCTACTAGGTTCAGCATCTGCCTTCTATCAAAAAAACCAATGCTAATTAAACAAATCTAAGCACAAACATGTAACAATTAGGAAAAACAATTATTCTTTAACCACAGGTTAAAGTGTTGAAAACCAAGGTAGCACCTGACAAGCGTTTTGTTGAACTAGCAGCCTAAACAGTTTAAGAAAGAGCTGAGACTTTCAGTTAGCTTTAGCAACAATGCTAATAACTAACTGTTTATTCTATAATATATATATATATATATATATATATATATATATATATATATATATATATATATATATATATATATATATATAAAGGATCCAAAAATTGACTTCCTCTGTTAAACAAAATCACCATTATTACTTTTGTTTACACAATGTTAATGTTCTTTGGTAGCATAAAGTGAAAAACAGTAGTTAAAGGGCTTCAATACAGATTAAATGTTACTTATAGTACATAAACAGAAATCCACAGTGGATAAATTCAGTTCATTTATCGGTATTATTGTGGAGTTTTATTTTTTTTTTTAAAGCAGATGTCTTATCCTGTGGAAAATCTGCAAAAAATAGTCAGATTAGAGGATTGAGAACATTGAAACACATGTTATTTTAAGATCGGCTGATACACAGAGAGCATGATCTCTATAATCCTATAGTATGTAACTAGATTCACGTATTATATTTGCTTTGGCTCAGAGACAAGTTTAAAATAAACCTAAGAAGCTTTTGGGGGAACAAAAAATTGCTGTAATTCATATAAAATCCTCAAATCCATGTAAAACTGATGTAATTACTTCACTAATATGCTCCGCAAGTTATGGATGCATGGGTTAACTGAGGATGATGATGATGATGATGATGATGATAATAAGAGTATTTTATCCTGATTGAGCTGATTTATATCACACACTGATGGTTTAAAGAGTATATGCACCTATCATAATTACTACCACAAACCTCTTTGATAAGACATTGCAAATAAATGTTAAAAATATGCACCTATCATAATTACTACCACAAACCTCTTCGATAAAACTATTAACCCTCACACCAAATACACATTAAAACAGCAATTCCACAAAACAACAAAATAAACATTTCTTAACCCTCTAAAATTTGCACCCTTCACAATGACCACAAATCAGAATTACGAAACTTCTGTACACTCTTAAAAACATATGGTCTAAAAATTCAATTAAAAATCATAAAAAAAACAACACAATTAACATATCTAAAAAAAACAACATAGGGGTTTTCACAGCATAAAAGAACCACTTCAAGGAACATTTCTTGAAAGAACCACATTTTTCTTAGATTGAAAAAAAACTTTTTCAACTGTAAAGAATGTTTTGTGCATCGGAAATGTCCTATGGAAATTAAATATTCATTATTAAACCATCAATACTAAACCATAAATACCAATAAATATCCAAAATTTTATAATAAAAACATATAATATCAAACACAACAACTCAATTGCAACAACAAATCGAGTCACACTACTCCACAGCAGACAGATTATCCGCCACAGCAGAAAAACAATCCTTAAGAAAACCTTTCAACAGGCCGTCTATCCAAACAACAGGCCGCCTCACTAAACCACTTCAGCTCAGCGGAGAATCCTGACAGGTCACCAAAAACCAAATATTTGCTTTTAAGCTTCTGGCCGCTTTAATTCATTTGTTTTCGTCTCTGCGTTAATTCTGTTCATCTCCATATGCCAGGCGGATTACCGCACACCAACAGATCTGCTGTCTGGAAGCGGACACTTTAATTACTCCGCGTGGCCCCTGCCTGTGTGGCCCTGGATTGCATCCCAGGGGTCCATTTTTCAACCTACTTATAATACAAATAGCATCAACATTACAGAGAGGAACTATACGCAGTGCCATCTTTATCTCCAAAGACAGAGCAAGGATAAAACGAAAGCTGGTTTTAAATGATTGTAGATTAAAAGATTTCCTTCATTTTAAACTAAACCATGCACATTCTCTTATTCAGGACTGTTAATGATTTGAGTTGAAATGAGCTTTTCTACATTATTTCCTCAAGACTGTAATGAAACAAAGTCACAAAAACTATATATTATTATTTTATAAACATATATCTTCTAATTCAGTTTTAACATCTATTTAAGAGAACATCAGCTTCTTTCTTCAAACAGCAGACTTTTTTTTCTTAATCATATTAGAGAAATATCAGCTTCTTTGAAAATTCAAACAGCAAAATTTTAAATACTTTTTTTTCTTAATCAAAGGTGGGGAGGAAAGTAGGCCTCGTGGTTTCCAGAAATGTGGAAGTGCTCACTTGTGATTTGTACTGTAGCTCATTATGTATTTATATGTTGTTGTTGTTATTACTGTTGGTGTTTATTTGGGAGGTAACTGTAACAGTGTGGTGTTGTTTAGTGTGTGTTGAACGCCTTGGGATGCAAGGCAAATTTTGCAATAAAAGTGAAATTGAATTGAAATAATATAAGAATAAATAAAATACATAATTATAATATTTTTTATTACAATAGTGTGTTACAATAGGAGTAATGAAAATTAAAAAAGGGAGGGGGTGAATCATAATACCCATGTAAAAAATCCTACTTTCTAGTATCCAAAACATCCCTTGTTGGTAAAATGTCTTCCTCTTTTCCACTAAATCTTCTATTTCAAAGGTCAGCATGTTAAGGTCACCCCTCCCCCAAAAACACCCGACTTCCACTCATCTGTCCATCTAATCTGCCGAGACCCATCTGCTCAGTGCACCCCACACAGAAGAGAAGAGGACAGCCATGACAACAATAACACAAGCTGTTTGAAGAGTGCACCCATCACTCATCAACCAGTGTTTGTCTGAAGTCTAGATGCTGACTCGCTCAAAACCTGACCTCAACCACAGGTGCACAGTCACAGCACAATTTATACATCAAAACATCCATTCTAAATGACAAAGTGACAAAAACGATACATTTCAAACTTAAAGTTCCATATACACCAAATATATATATTTTCATTTAATTTTATATTAATTTAATAATATTTTTAATAAGTTAATAATATCTATTAAATCAATGAATTAAATTGAAAATAATACAAAATAAATATGTAATGTATATCGATATAAATGGATCAGTCTACGATGATGATCCTTTTAGGCACTCAATGTTTTTGGGGAACATGGCCCTGACTGATTACATAGAAACAGGTTATTATTAGCCAAACTGCACCTGTTCATTATATCCCGGAAGATAATACAGAACTCACATGTGGTTTCATCTGACACACAGTGTCTCAAAAACAACTTGAGCCCAAAAAAACAACAACAACAAAAAAAACTTAAAACCAATACTCAGATGAGAATGCATTTATACATTGTAACACATTTTAACAAGTGCAGCATCTGGGGTTAGTCATTCATAAATAATTCACCATATGTTTACAATGCTCATATCAGGACTCATATCTGTGTAAAGAAACTGGTGTCTGGTGCCAGTGATGATTCAACAAGACACACTGCAAAAATGTTGTCTTGTGGGCCAGTATAATAATAATAATAATAATATTATTATTATTATTATTATTATTATTATTATTATTATTATCCATACATACATTCTTTAAACCACTTATACTCTAGTCTAGGGTTGTGGGAATGATTGGTATTAATAATAATAATAATAATAATAATAATTTTTATTATTATTATTATTATTATTATTATTATTATTATTGTATTTGGAAAGTTTATTTAAATTTTTAAATTGTAATATATATATCATTTTCAGAGAATATAATTAGAATTTTTTTTTTACCACATTGGGAAAAATTGTTTCTGTACGCACAAAAATTGGTTAGCCTTATGCTCAAATTCAAGTATAATATAAGAGCTATATATATATATATATATATATATATATTATATATATATATATATATATATATATATATATATATATAATTTTATTTTATTCACTATATTTGTACATTGTACATAAGCTATGAATTCATGAACAACATATCTGTTGCAAACATATCATGTTTTATGCACATCTATCTATTACAATATGTCAATGAAGAAAAATTATTCTATCCTTCCCCCCCCCAAAAAAACCCCAAATTCACCACATTAAATAAACAGCATGTTTGAGCAAAACTTGTCTGCGCAGTCACACAGAAGATGGCTGCTCACGGTCACATGATTTGGCCTCCATTTTGGAGTTTGCATGTTTGAGCAGTTGCACTAGCGGCAAAGCTTTACAGCGGGAGGAAGAGAGACAGCAGGCCTGAAACCTCAGAGCGCCAGAGAAAGGATGAAACATACTTACAAACAGAGTGAGTAATAACTGTTAAGAGAACAGGGCTTATCTTCTCCGCACAGATAATATGAAGCTCTAAATTAGATGAAACACAACCCCCGCCCCCCTTTTTTGTTATTTTGTTCAATTTCTCAATTCAACAAACCAAAAAAAAAAAAAAAAAAAGATCCTAATAACAACAAACCGAATACAAATATAAAAAACATGCAAGCCAACAACCAACCATTTACCTGCATAGCTAGCAGCGGAAAAACCTAGCAACAACATTTCTATTTAGTAAGAAATATGGAAGTTTTATCCTTATCCAAAAATACGTTTCTGTCTTATGCTATTCGTAATTTGGTCATGAAACCCTCCTTGATACTGAGTAGACTGACCTTGCTGATAAAAACACCTACAACCACCGTAAGGTAATTAGCAAGTCTGCAGTGGACATTTAATAATGCAGTGAACTTCTAATAAAACAGTGAGTAAACACACATCAAATGCGAACAGTACGGTTAAACACTACAACAGCTACAAGTCGCTGTTAGCCAATAGCTTTGTTTGTTTTCAAATAGACTGTTGCAGTGTTGCCACGCAAACAACCTTAAGCATTTTACTCTTCCTTTACCAAACATTTCACCCTACTCACAAACATTTCAAAGATTATCATAAAAGCGCCTGCCAGGTTTTTCCCCCTTTCTCTCTGTAAACAATAGCAGGGAAGCGGTGTGTTAGGGGGCTGTGGGCATGAGCACAATGAATGCTGAACAAACGTCGCCACCATTCAAACACACTGCGGCAGCTGTCCGCTGACGATAAGGGCTCATGGACACACTCCTCAAGAGTGATTAGCTGCTGCAGTGGGGAAACTGATTTGCAGATGCAGGATACAGAATAAGGAGACAAAGGTCAAATGAGGAATATGACATCATCATAATCAGCCAGATTGGGGGACAATTCTTACATTCCAATTTAGGTCTTTAGGGAAGCAAAATGTTATTTTTATGACGTGTTTTCTAAGCTGGATATGATCCAGTCTGAGGCTGGGGTTTAATCATCTATGTGGGAAGAAATGTAATCAACACCAGCATACGATGTGAGCAATTTAACAAAGATTAAACTGAAATTTAAATGAGAATAGACTGGATTCAACATAATATCTTTCAAAATACCAAAAATAAAATAAAATGGTTTCCACCATTTCTTCCGATTCAAAACACTACGAAAACTTAAAAAGTGATTCTTTCTTTCCCACTAAAACATTAAACAAAAACACTAAACCTAAGTAAATATATGAATAAATTTGTAGTAATTTGCCCATAGAACAGACCTTCCTGAAAACTCTCCTCTAGATTCCTGAAAACTTCTAGATGTGAATTCTATAATGCTACAGGATAAAATTACCCTAATAGCATGTATACTTATACTGTACATGTGTTATATATGTACACACGTGAACACTAACAATATACACACTTAAAAGGCATATGAAACCCAATTTAAAACCCAAATTTTCAAAACTCAAATTATCCTACCACATCTTATACTAACAATACACTTAGTAACAAAACAAATAACTTAAGAAAGTTAAAACGGTCCATTTTGAATTCACATTGACCATAACAGTTTATGAATTACCATTTCATGAAGAACCATTTCTTAAACAACAACGAATATCGACCATCAGTCCACTGTTCATAAATATTTGAACAATCAGTATTAACATAATCCATAATAATCAAGAAATCATACCAAACTCCTTACAATCACTTTAATCTGATACCTGAGAAACCAGTGAACACTGAGAACCGCACACATGCATCTCTCCCTCCGTGTACCCATAATTCTCTCTGGCACCCGCAGCATGATAAATGCACACCGATATTGATTTTCTTCCTCTCCTTTTCAGAGTATCCCTTTTATTTATCTGGCTAAGCCCCGCTCGTCTCTGTCAGAGAGAAAAAGACGCAGGGATTCGGAGAGGGTTGGGAATTCTGCTCACTGAGCATTGATGTACAGAAAAGGTTTTTAAACAGTTTGGATGGAGAGAGCATCACTCACCACCCCAGAGCCACTTTCTCTCCGGTTTGCCTGTTTACACATGCTGTCCTCAGCGGGCTGGTTGACCCATTTTTCTCTGGATAACAATACCTCAACCAATCACAGGGAAAACCGAGGACAAGAGTCCCCAATCCTGCTTGTCATACACAGAAACACGGACTGCAGAGGAGAGAGCTCAGCCTCACCCAGCTTGGAGTTTTCACCAGAAAAAAGCCGCAGTGGGACCAGTTAAAAACATTAGCGCTCCTCTAAGATCCTTCTGAATACTATGCAACCTTTCTCCTTCGTTTTCAAACATATCTATGCATTAGAATGGTCAACTTTGTGTTCTGCTTTCCATATTTGTCAAAATGTAGGAATGTATTGATTGCTTTCAGCCCCACTGGCTAAGCGATCTCAAAATATTGAGCATTTATGAAGCAGATTAGCGCTAATTAATCTATTCATTACTGCTGGGCTTTGTTAGATTCACTCTATTAAATGGGTTAAATGCATGCTACACCCCATGTTGGGCAGTAAATGTGATTTTCAGTGAATGGTCAGTTTGCTGCTCAATGGATTGCAAAATGTCAACTACACAACTGGAAAACATGGAAAGGAAAATCTTCGGCATACCACCAGCTTGACACACAATAAGGCCTGAGGTGGGATTTGCTCACTCGGACTGACTGACAGTCTTTACGACATTTAGTCTACGTTAATTCATATAAGCTTCTCTGAGTAAGAAGGTAGAATGCATTTTTATAAGTTCGCCAAATCTGTCTGCACCAAAATGCGTTTGCTCACTGCGGAATATGAGCAGGGTGGAACCAGTAAGAGAGGAAAAAACAGAACAGAAAGGGTCTGTATCGCTGGCGCTCTCTCTCTCTCTCTCTTTAGTGGTTGTTCTGGCCAGAGGTCTCAGTGCGAGGCATGTGTGTGGAATGCTAAGGACTCTCTAAAGTGCCTGTAGCGGTTTGTTCTGTGTGCATAACACAGCCGCCTGCAACCAGATCTTCCCAGAATCCCCTGCGACTAAAACACCTGTGCAATACCAAATAATACTGCATGTACTTCAGCCACGAAACCAGAGTTAATGGTGCTTGCTAAGGCAAAGTTCACTGGTAGTATTGCCCATAATTTGTGTTTTTCACTATCTCTAACCATCAAAGTGTAATTTATCTTACACTTTTTATGCTATGGACTTGGATAACTCAAATCTTCTATTTAAATGAGGACTAATGCATCATTGATCAGACTTTCATTGTTTACCTTATACACAATAAAATGGCAGAAATTGATAAAAAGTGCCAAATTGCAAATATTTAAAATATAAAAGATTTCTATTTTGAATAAATGCTGTTATTTGTAACTTTTTATTATTCAGAGAATCCTGAAGTATGAAATGTTCCACAAAAAAAAATTAAGCAGCGCAACTGTTTGTTTCTAACATTGAAAATAAATCAGATATTAGAATGATTTCTAAAGGATCATGTGACACTGAAGGCTGGAGTAATGACTGATGAAAATGCAGCTTTGCATAACAGGAATAAATTATCATGTAAAGCATATTAAAATATAAAACCATTATTTAAAATGCAATAATTTTAACAATTTTACAGTTTTTTTTTCTGTATTTTTGATCAAATAAATGCAGCCTTGATGAGCATAAAAAACGTTTTTAAAAAACATTAAAATCTTACTGATCCCAAACTAGTACAATTCTAAGATTTGAAAACAAAAACCTTTCACTACCCGATGGAGTCCAAATGCACTAGACAGCAATACAGATAGAAATTAATATTTTATAACAAAAAAAGTATACAGCAGCTTCACTTTTCTTTATGTGAGATCACATTGAAAGCTTATTTATTTATAGAATATAGCAGAAGAATAGGTTTTAGAAGATTTTAGAGGGGCCATTAACAAATGTACATCACACACACAGATTCCTTCAAAATGCCCTAGACAGCGTGTGTGGAAAGGTGAAAGTGTTCCACACGCAGTGAACTGTGTTTAAACTGTTGTTTGCAGGAATATTGCTTCACCTATGAAATATTTAGCACTGAAAAAAGGCGCAGACAAGTGGTAAGCTAATGTTTTGTGACAGCCACTATTAAATGACAGACATCTGTCAGATTCATTGCACACTTTCTCTGTTCTACACTGACATAGACCCGTCTTGGGTTCCGACATTCTTATAGGAATATAATGTGCACACAAAACGAGAAATATCATAAGAATTTAAAACTTTAAAAAATATAAAGACTGTACAGTAGTTTAGGCTGCAGGCGATAATTTGTCACATTACTCTCTGAAGATGAATAAAAGATTCATATATCTCATTGGTGTCTTTTACCTGAACAGAAAAACACGACACATCTATGGAAAATGTCCCCACTTGCTCCCAAGTCTAAATGACTTTTGATTCTTTATTGAATTTGTTAAATGCCCCATAAAATGAGCCAACAGCCCTGAGGGAAGGAAACAGTTGTGTAGACGAGTGTTCCATTTAGCTGATACAGATTTTCAAAACCGCGCTGCCTCTGGAAGGGAAGTAGGTCAGTTCAGTGGATCTCAGTGACACGACTGCCACCGTCCACTTCTTCAGGATTAGACAGCCGTGAGCCGAGAGAGGAGCTCTTTATAAGAGCGTTACTGTGACAGCATGCCAAGTTAGAGACTAATAAATCTCACGTTGTCAGCAACAGGACAAGAAACAACTTAAAGATGTGGATGTGTTTTAAAGAGCAGGCATGGGGTTGTTAAACTGATGGAAAACCAAAAAAAAGGACTGTAATTGGTTAAAATTTGCTTAGGAAGATCAAAACGGCACCGGGCGTGTGTTTAAAAATCACACAAAGTTAAGTAATAGTTGACCTTAAAATGTTGTAATTTACTCATCCTCATGCCGCAAATCTGTTTCACTTTCTTTCTTGTGTGGATCACATAAAATTTTGAAAAATATCCAGGCCAACATGATGAAAGTAGGACTGGATCTGTGAAGGTCCACAAAAGCACCATGAAAGTATCATAAAAAGGTTTATATGACTCATGCACTATATTCCAAGTCTTTTGAAGCCATACAATATCTTTGAGTGAATGCAACATCAAATCAAATGGCAGCATTGACGTCAATGACATTTGAGTCCCCATTTGCTTTCATTATGGATACAAGTGGTTTATGCAAATGGTTTGGATCAACATGAGATGACATTGGTGAACTGTTCCTTTAAAGTAACATAAAATTGCATCTTAACAAGTTCAAGCACAAAATATGCATACAAGCCTCCAGTGTCCTACCTGAGACGAGTGGTACGGTGTCTCTCTCCCATGACACAACAGTGATGTAGTTCTCCACTGAGGAAGGAATAATGCACTTGAAGACCGCTACACTTCCTCTCATCGCGGTCTGGTCCGCCACACGGACCGTATAGGGCTCTCGTAAGACTAGAGAGAAAGAGTTTGTGTTGATTAATACTTTAATATATCATTGGTTGAAAAAAAAAATGGAGTGCAATAATATGTAGTGTTTTTAACACTTTCTTCTAGCTTAATATAAAGACAAGTAGTCTTTCACCAAAAAAGTAAACATCTATGGCACTAGTAAAACACTGTTTTATTTCTTTGAGAATCCGACTAGCCCAGCATAGCAACACTGGCTCAGCCAATGATGTGAGTTTGGGGTGTTTGACTGACCAATGACAGATGGTACAAGTGAAACCTGTCTGAAAACAGTCATTAGTTTTGCAGTTTGGTTTAATGACACTAGTGGTGCAGAAATTATACACTTTTGGCCTTTTAAAAAAAGATAAAGTTACCTGAGAAGCATTTATAAATGTGAATGTTCAATTTCATTTAGATGTTACTTAGTGCAGTTAGGGGAAGGAACATTCTCATTCTAGAGAGAATCTGAAATTACAAAAATACATCAATACATTTATTTTCCTGGAAAGACTGTAAATTCAAATATTTAAAATCTGAATTAATAAAAATTCAAAGAAAATAAACAACCATAACAAACAAACAAAAACAAAATACAAACAATATAAAAAATAAATATGAAACAATTAAAACACACACACAAACTTAAAGTTAAGAATAAAAAAATCAAAAATCAAAAAATGTCTCATAGATTATTTTTATTTGCATCTATTTGATTTCATTTAAATAACCAATTCAAAGTGCTTAAAATCAGCACAAATCTGTTTATAGTGAAAACAATTACATTTATTCATTTAAATTTTTTTGAACATAGTTAAAATATTGCTAGCTGTGAAAAAAAGCAATGTTTAGGTAGTTCAAATGTAAGATATTGGAAACAATTTGGATTTATTGATGCTAAATATAAAAACCTGGTTAGTGTGTGTTTAAAATGAATGCAGTTTATTAGTACAATTACAGAAATGTTACCTGTTTCATTTATGTATGACTCACAAATA
The DNA here is from genome assembly GCF_018340385.1 of Cyprinus carpio. NCBI lineage: Eukaryota > Metazoa > Chordata > Actinopteri > Cypriniformes > Cyprinidae > Cyprinus > Cyprinus carpio. The sequence goes on along the minus strand of NC_056606.1, from coordinate 18,268,438 downwards.
TGGATAACATTAAGTTTATTAGTTTTAGTATTTATGTTATATGTTTATGTTAAAACTGTAAAATACACATAAAAAAATATATAAATAACTTTAAATCATAAAAAAATATATAAACATCATAAAACAATCTTCCAAAAATCTGTAAATATCTTTAACCACTCACCGGCCTTAATATGAACATCTTGGCTTCTAATTTTCCCTGAAGGATTTTCCGCTGTGCAATAGTAAGTGTTGTCGTGGATCACTTTGCTAAAGCTGGACGGAGGAAAGTGGAAGATCTGGAGAGTGCCGTTTGGATGGACATGGCGGATCCCTGGGACATTGTAGCTCTCCTCGCCGGTGGCCAGATACCAGCGCAGGGTAGCGGGTGGCACCGCTGCTGCAGGACAGGGAACCAGAGTCCCCGTGGTGCTGGCGAACACTACCTCTTGCAGAGATGCATTGACAAAATACAAGCTGGAATGTAGGTCTTCACTGAGAACTGCAGGAGACAGGAGAGGATGCGTGGTTAGTGTTTCATCACAACACAACACTCTTTCTCTCTGTATGAAAGAACTAACAGCTTGTTTGTCACAGCTGGTCTACACATCTCCAGGGACAAATTACTTTAACAGCTCATAAATATATTAAAACAGTTAGTCTTGGCACTTTTTAGTCACTGCTCCATTAGATTCAGGGGATCAGAACCAAGAAACACAAACACACCCAAAACTATAACTTACAAAATTACACAAATTCACTAATCTCTAAAATAAAACCTGAAAAAAATGTAACTAAAATAAATAAATCAATACAAAACTTTCAAATAAAACTGGCATAGATTGTACTGGAAATGTAGCCAGGCATGGCCAAATTCAGCTACATTTCCCCACTGGGACTTTTAAAAGAGATTATTTAATTTAAAGAATGACTCCTGAACCTTGTTTTAATGAAACCACATCATTTCTCATGTATTTTAATACTTTATATTAATTCATTACATTTTTAATGGCCATTGGCAATGTTGCAACACAGTTATGCCAGTAAATCCCTTTTGAATTTAAATGGATTTGTTCACTTATAACTTACATTTACAGATGGACATACAGGGCAGGAAAACCAATTTCAGTGCCCTGGGGTATTTTATAGATAATGGAGCTCAGTTTTGGGCCATGAAAAAGCTCCTATATAAAAAAACAAAAAAAAAAAAAAAAAACACAAACCCACAAACTAACAACACAATTCCCCAACATAAAAAAAAACAAACAAAATTAAACACAAACCCATCAGAATGAGCAGACAAAAAAAGGACAATAGAAAGTCAAGCTATTTCGTTGTGGTCAAAATCTACTCTCAATCATAGGACACGTTCATGCCCCAACATCCTTTTTAAAGGTCAGAGAGTTAATAGAGATACATACAGTATCAAAATATTTTCATATTTTATATTCATTCAACTTTTTTTTTTCAATTTATCAGTCTGCATTTAGCACATACATCTCAACATTTAACATAAAACTGACAATCCAACTTTTTTTTTTCACACAAAACAAAAGGTCTGTCGATAATCCAGAGCAAAGAATCAGTAAAGGATCAAAAGAACTTTGGGTCTTAAGAAGAATCATTAAATATTAAAAGACTTTATGTCAATACTGAGATTATACAGTGATACCCTGAAGCATTTTAACAGATATTTTATGCACTGTCTACCGCTGTATATAACTCCCTAAAAACATTATTATTACTATTAGTCAAGATCAATAATAATAATAATAATAAATGTAAATATTCTGATTTATTTCATCTAATATTTCTCATAAATACTTTTTATGTAATAGTATTTATTAAATATCTCTATATGTGACCCTGGACCATTAAACCAGTCAAGTTGTTCAAATGAAGTCCTTACTTAGCAATTCATATTACTAATGAAAAATTAAGTTTTGATATATTTATGGTAGAAAATTTACAAAATGGAATATGAAACATCTGATCTTTACTTAATATTAGGCTACTTATTAATATAATTGTTGGCGATAATTTTGACCCATACAATGCATTGCAAATATTATTTACATCATTACAAATATAACCATCCTACTTATGATTAGTTTTGTGCTCCAGGGTCACATATATTTGAAATAAGTCAAGATAAAGAATAATGAAAATAAACCAATTAGGTGAACATTTTAAATGTTCTAATTTATTTTATGTAATATTAAATACATTTTACAATAGTATTTATTAAATATATATATTTATTATATCTTTTTACCTCTATCTAATAAAAAAATCATAATATATGCATGCAGCTATACCAAAAAGATCTGCACTATAAAACAGTCCATTCCCTCACACACAAGAGGACGACATAAAGAAGCCAGCAGCTGTTATCCAGACATGATGCATGTGGCTTAGCACCTCAGACATCATGCAGTAAAGCTTGTGCGTGGATTCAAGCACTGATGGACTCTTCATCTTTAAAAATCTGCATGGTCAGCATCTGTTAATCTGATTCAAATTCAGATAGTAAAACGCAGCACATGCTTAGTGACGCCGTCAGAATCATTCTGCTCTCAATTATCTAAACGATAGGAGCGACCAGACACGACTCCTCAAATATGAATTGAATGAATTTATAATTAATCTGGCTTTTTCAGAAAGCACTGCAGGCTGTTTGATTAACAGCGATTCTTATCTTCCTGAAATAACGGGCAGAGCGCTTTCTTTGTTGCTGCTTGTTTCTGTCTTTCAGAGGCGATCATTGTAAATCCCCGCTGAGAGAGTGTCTAACGCGCTGTCCCTCTGTGGCTCTGTCTGGGGTTGACTCAGGGTGATATTTATGGGGTGAACATGTGACAGCTCAAGGGCAGAGACCATTTTAAAGTCAAACTGATCTTGGGGCAGGGTGGACAGACGAGCTCACGTTTTGCTTTAACAGTCTACACAATTACAATGAAGGTCCGGCTAACATTTAACAATGTATATAATAAAAATTTCAAATAAAATATTGGCATTTAAATGAGACTATTTTAGAAATATTCACTATTTAAATAATAAATGATCAGTAATGGGTAGTTTCACACAGGTGAACATTTTAAATGTACACACACACACACACACACACACACACACAATGTCAAATAAATATATCTATATAAATATATATGTATATATTAGGCTAGAAACACACACATGATTTAAAAACTAGACAAAAATTATAGCAATAAAAGTAAAATACATATTTTCAAAGTAACTTTAAAAAGTAAATATTATTATTTAATATAACTTAATTCACCTCAGTGCATTAAATGTCACCAAAAAGTAATTTAAAAAATTAAGTTAAGCTTTTTAAGGCAAAATCAAAAAATTTCATATTTTACAGTAGTTAAAACACTTTAAAAGTGGCTTTTTTAAACGTCAGTGTTACATTTGACTATGGTTTTACCATAGTACTAAGTCTAAAATCCGCAGCCATAATACCCTGATATTTTTTCATTTTAAACCAGCAAATTTTGAATATTTTAATGATATATTGCCTCTGTATAATTCAGAAAAAAATACATATGGAACCTGTCAAAAATTGAGTACATAATGTAGCAATAGCTTACGATTTTTTGTAAGTAAAACATGCTGCGTCGTTCTATTCTAAACCTGCATATTTAGCAAAATTAATCATTTTCAGACAGATTAAATATTTTTGTGATGAATTTGTGTATAATTCATAAAAATAAACAAATTTCGAAATGTATGCACAGGTTTAAAGGGACCAGTTTTCTAAATTCAATGATGTGTTAGAATGTCTTTAAACGGTGCAAAGCATAAAATCGGCAGCTCTCTGAGGATGAAATCTTGGCTCTGGTGTGGGTGGATGGGTCACTCTTTTGGCTGCAGGCCGACTGTGTCTGCGCTGCTGTCTGTGCAGCAGATAGAAGGGTTGTTTCCCCCCCACAGGCTGCGGAACCTTGACAGAACGTCACGGGCTCAAGGTAATTAAGGCAGAGAGTGCAGGGGAGCCCGGAACAGCAGCCGGGAGAGTCAGAATTCCAGTCCCTGCCCCGGGGGTACAGCGGGCCTGGCATCAGGGAGCTGTAGCAGAGCACCGCAATTTAACCAGCTTGCAATTTGCTCTCATAAATATTAAGCACAACCCAGCCGTGTCTGGGTTAATAGACCCCCACTCACTGCCGATATGTAAAGCCAAAGAAACCCCCAGATGCTGAGGAAAGGGTGAGAGCGGGAGCAGCGCGAGTCCCACCGGAAAAGCGAAGTTTCTTGTGTTTTTTTTCCCCTCATCTCTTAAGTGAGATGATTTGAATATCATCTGAATAATGTCAGAGCAAACATTCGTTTAGAGCCTCCCTGGTGGTGAGAAGGAGATCAAACGGCCTCCGTGGATCTACATCAATTACGAGAGCTGACGCCACTGATGTCTGAATCTGAAGCGCCGCTGACTCGGATGATGAGGGAACGCGAGGCAGAGCTAAAAGTGTCGCGGCTGTCACGCTGGGCTGATGTCCCCTCGTCTTCCAGAGACAAGTGTCCTACAACAACTCATACTGATCGCGTATTCTCAGCTAGAACAAATCCATGCTATGTATACATAATTAAATAACTAATCAAATGATTGCTTTAATGAAAAAATTATATAATTTAATATACTGTAATATATCATTTATAATACGTACACTGTAAAAAAAAAAAAAAAAAATGAAGTTGAAGTTGTAAATAAAACTGATTATTGGAGTACATTTTATAAGAAATAGAGTACATTTACATGACCGTTAAAAATTATTTGTCAAAACAATCCTTTCACATGGATCTGCAAAAATGCAGTATTATTTATGCCAAACCAATAGCTGGCAATGTCATTTTGTAAAGAAACACTATGCTTCTGTGCACAAACCTGTAGACTGAACACATAATGTCACCATTTTCACAAATTCACGTTTTTGTAGCTTACACAGAAACAATTATGGCATGGTTTTCAAAAACATACACATTGAAACACATTTTCAAAAAACGAATGGGTAGAACTTATAAAATGTTTTTCATTTGTGTAAATGCCCCCTCAGTCTTTCTACTTAAAATTTCACATTTACTTCAATGTGTTACTTGCCACATCTTTGTAATTATGAAATGTATTTCTGAGTGAAAAGTCCATTCTACACCAGTTGTCCTTCCATATTGGGAAAACAGCACAAAATGTTGATGACTCATCCTGCATTACACAGATATTTGTCCAATCAAATCCCTTCTAGAATGTCCCTCCCCCTACACTCTTGAAAACAAAGGTTCTAAAAGGGTTTTTCGTAGTGATGCCATAGGCCCTGTTTACACTAGTGAGTTTTCGTTTTAAAACACCGTTTTAAAAAGAAAACGATCCTCGTCTACACTGGCGTTTTCACTGCGTTTTAGAAACGATCTCCATCTACACTACATGACCCGAAATGCATGTCACATGACAATTCATGCAGGTATGACCCTAGATGCCAAAGTATTTCGATTGTGGACACGTTATGCGTTTTAAAATGAAAACCCACTACTGTAAACGTAGCCATAGAAGAAGCATTTTTGGTTCCGTAAAAATGTCAGTCTACATTACTTACAATAGCAATGCTATCTCACGGCCAATTCATACGTATTTTACGAGGTGGCTAATTCGCACAAACTTAGGTGTTAGGAGTGGTTCTTCATACGAATTCCTATGAATTTGCCACCTCGTAAAATACGTACGATTTTTTACTAATCATATGAAACCGTACAAGTGAGGTCATGATATACACATAAAAACATGCCCTTCAATGTCCCAAACTACCTGTTAAAACATTTTTTTTTTTAACTGCCACCTCCATTCCCACCAAACCAACTTTCCAAACATGTCAGACCATACAATGTCAGCAAATCCAACCACATAGAAGGCAAAGAGCATTTTCTGAATAGCTAAAAAAAAAAAAAAAAGTTTACAGAGTTCCACACTATGAGATAACAGGAAAAGGTCATTTTAGACAACCAAAATAAATTGAGCCCGAGAAAATAACCAGTTAAGAATTAATGACAGACAAAAATAATACAAATGTTTTTTTTGTTGTTGTTGTTTTTTAACATAGCATATCATGTTATTTAAATAATTTCATAATCTTTACAGTTTATTTATACATATATCGATATGTGCATATGTTGGTTCACCACTAGTCTAAATACTTTTTACTTGTTTTGTTAAACAGGTTACAGTATCTCAGTGTCTCAGTTTCTGCCCTCTTCCAAACATGTGCATGTGCTAATATTTGGGTGTTAGTCTCAGGTCAGCTCATCTCCTCTCCTCACTGGATGCATGGAAGAAAGCTTGCGCCCCTGCACTCTGATGCAGCCAAGCAGATGTAAATGTATTCAGAGCATTTAGTGCTCAGGATTAATCGAATTATAATTTAATCATCTGATCAAACAGCAATTAGCATAATCACTTCTGGGGACGGGCCGATAGAGAATGCAATGGAAACAGAACAGACCTGAGGCGGGAGAAGCTTTAATGAGACATTTGCTGGGATCTCTGTAAATGTTACACATTTCTGGCTGTTGAAATTCTGCCCAGTTTTTTGTCTGCTCTGCCACATGGACACATTCAGTGATCAAAGAGACCCTGTTAACTCATGGATACAAATCAAGGATGTAACCATATATCCAGGACTGAGGGGACCAGATTTAACCCATTTTCTCCCTGAATTCTATTGTCAAACCTAGTTGATCGCTTATATGAATATTGGAGGCAATTTCAAATGTGTATTATGATTTTGTATATTTTTATTTAGGTCAAAATATGTTGGTTAACAACTAATTTGGACTGCAAAAAAATTAAGTAACTCATTTGCTGTAATTATTATTAACCATTTATTAATACTTTGTCAAGTAACCTAAAATGTGCTTCATTTGACATTTGACTTAATTTACCTGAATTAATATTAACCAGTGTAATTAAATATTAAATATCACTAATATAAGATATTATTTAGTGACTGAAAATCAAATACAAATCATTAACTGGACAGTGATATTGTTGTTTTATATTTTAAAATGTTCATGAAAAAAGAAAAAAAAAGAAGAACATTTACAAACACTACATCCTGTAATATGTAATTTCAGAAATATTCTAATTTCAGAAAAATCCATGAAGCACATGAATCCATCTCTTCCTATCCATCTTTTCTCTGATCAGGACTCACCATTTCCTTCACAATAACAGACAAAAAAGCTCCACTGACAGACTGACAGGAAAAACTCCCTGTTTAAGCTGGTCACAGTGGCTGGAGGAATGCAGAGGTTTTTGCTAAAGTCATCAAGCTTCTTTACTAAAAAAAGCCTGAAAGTCCTCATCAGTGGAAAATACGGACGTGCTTTTTCTGCCAAGTCATCAAAGCAGGAAATAAATACACATTACAGCCACCAGCACAGAGCCGTCTGTCAGGCATATTTCCTGCTGATTGACAATAAGCTGTGCTGATGGAAAATATGAACACTGATCAGCCTTACTGCTCACTAAACAGTTAGTACAAGCAGATCATCAAAATGCCATTATGCCAAACGACTCCTGGAATTACTAATACGCTGAAGAAAGAGCTACTTGGCTGAGTGGCGCAGTGTGTGTGTGTGTGTGTGTGAGAGAGAGAGAGAGAGAGAGAGTCTGACTCACACCACGTCTCTATTTATGTCTAATTCTAATGCACATTGTGCTTTCCTGTGGCACAGCTTTAACCTTCCCAACCACTGACTTTATAACTCGAACAAGATTCAAATGTACCTGCTTCTGTACAAAACAGATAAAACAGAAACACATATGATTTTTCCAAAAAATCCTTGTTTTTACTGCAAAGGATTTTTTGTTTTGCTTTGTTTTATTATGGGAAAATTAACCTAAAATAAATGTATTTTAAATAATTTATCAAATATTTTTCAAAGCTGTGAATAAAACTAAGATGATTGGACTATGTAATATACAATGTATATTACTCTTTCTACTTTAGAATTTCGTGTTTAATTCAATTATTTGTTTAACTTTTTGAATGAAAATTTGTTCACAGTACGTCCTAGACCTTTTTTCCTTATTGTATCATCTATGGCAAGGTATATAATATAAATATATTTTAGATACAAAGTAGATTGTTCCAAAGTCTTTAAGTGAAATAAACGTAAAGTAAATATATTGTTTAATAATAAAAAAAAAAATAGAAAAATAAAATGCAAAAGGTTTTACTTATTAATCTGCTAACAAAATTAGAAGGAAAAAAAAAACTTCTCACAAGAATAAATCTTAATTAAACGTAAAATGTAAATTTGAGAAATTTCACATAGGTAATGATTCATGAATAAAGTGAACAGTTATCCCAAAAAAAAAAAAATGCTTTAAAATGCAGTTTAGCTTAAGGGCTAATTTGTTTCTAATTTATATGATATATATGTATAATAAGTCCTCATTTTGATAGCCATTTAACTATGTATGCCAAAAATAAATAAATTAAATAAAATAAAATAAAAAATTCTGCAAAAACAATTCTATAAAGTAAATAATGATTAATTTTCAATTTAATTAAAAAAAAACCTAAAACAATACTAATGAAATGGCCTATAAAAACCATAATTACATAAAAACAACAAAAACATATGTTTGTTTGTCATTAAACATAACATTTCAGGAGCTTTCAAAAAACAAACAATGCATTCAGAATCAAAGCTGATTTTAAAACATCTCAAATGATTTGCAGAACAATACGCAGTTTGCTTTGCGTTCAGGACTGCAAACATGGCTTTGATTTCTCTCCAGCACAACACAGTGCAGCACGCGGTCTTCAAACCCAGGTTTACAGTTGAGCAAAACAAATGGATATGCCCACACACTTCTGTCTGTTTGATCTGGACTCAGCTAAAAGCTCTCTTAGAAGGCATCTCATGGAAAGCGACAGCTGATTGGGCACTTTGCTCTACGCCGTGTTGTTTACCCATGTCCATTTGAGTGTATGTCAGAGTTGGCCCCTAGCATCAGTTTACAAAAACAACATCGCACCTACTTTCCACTCCGTCTGTGCGAGGACGCTTCTGTTGATCCAATTACATTTGTGTGTTAATATGCACACGGTCTCGAGTGCTCTTCACCAACACAAGAGCCATTGAAAACAACTCAGCATGATTTTACATGCAAAAACATTCATTGTTTAGTATCAGGGCAGGGTTATTAGAGTTAACTAAAACTGAAACTAAAATAAAACCATTAAAAAAATAAAAAATGTTTCTTGAAATGAACGTTAACTGACATAAAATAAAACATAGTTTATATTTCAGACACATGCAACATTTGACATTTTAAATGAGTTTAACTTGATGCGCTAAAATAACTAAAATAAAAAAGAATGAAAACTATATACATATATATAAAAAACTACTAATAACACATCAAAATTACTAAAACTTCAACTAAAATAAAATGAATACAGAAAATGTAAAAAATAAAATAGTATTTAAATAATACTAAGTGAGCTAAGTTTAGAAACAATGTTGCACATGTTTAGGACTAAATAATACAAAATAATTCTACAAGGCTAAAATAAAAATGAATAACACAGACATGTATGAAAAAACAAAAACTACTAAAAATGACCAAAACGCACAACAAAATGACTAAACTTTAACTAAAATAAAAATAAAAAATATAAATACAAAAATTGATTCAAAATATGAATAAAAACTACAATAGTATCAAAAATGATACTAAAATAACACTATATCAGGGAGATGAGATTTGAAAAACAGTGTGAATGTTATTAGGACTAAATGATACAAATTCATTGTTTTAATTGTGGATCTACAAGCTGAATCTGCACTTAAAATAAAATTTAAATTAATCAAATCTAAACATGCGCATATAAAAATTTTTAAAAAATGACAAAAACGCATGACAAAATGATGAAACTAAAACCTGATTCAAAATATTAGTCAAAATTAGTATCTCACTGATACTAAAATAAAACTGTACCAGGGAGCTGAGCTTAGAAAAGGGGTGAAAATGTTTGTTATTACGAATAAATAATACAAAATAATTGCATCAGCTAAAATGGCACAAAAAAAATTAAATTAAAAAGGAGCAAAAACTACACAGGCATGTAAAAAAAATATTAACAAAAACACGCAATAAAATGACTAAAAGTTGAAATAAAATTAAAACTGAAAATTTAAAAATAAAAGTATTATTAAAAACTGTAAAAGTATATCACTGTACCAGGGAGTTGAGCTTAGAAAAATGGTGCAGATGTCTTTTATTAGGACAAAATGATACACATTTATTCTATTAATTGTGCATCCACAGCTGAAAAGGAAAAAATCTGAAATCTCATAAGGGATACTGAAGAAACCAGGGAATTAATTTATCCGTCCCTTCCAGATAAAAATCCCAAACGGCTTTGCAAACAAGCACACCACATTTTCCACAGCTATTCATTACAGAAACACTTCCGGGGTCACCTGTACAGGAAGCTCCAAGGCCACTGCGCCAACATACATTTCAGGGGTTTCCATAGAGACCAGAGGAGAACTGGGCTGTGAGCTTAACCAAATCATGAAGGGCTCATTTTGTATGGCTTCTTTTCCTCTCCCCCCACACACACACCCGCAAGAAACATGCTACACTGGCCAAAGAGAGAGAGAGAAAGAGAGAGAGAGAGAGAGAGGCTCACTGCACTGACAGCAGCGGCACTGCATCAGAACGCTGATCAATGGAGCCTCAGAGACCCACATACCCACTGCTAGAACACAGCAGCACAAATGGGACCATATTGATTCAAAGAGAAACACTTAAAATGCTTTTTAGAAATGCTCATTTGAACACAGTTGGCTAGACATGCACCACTCAATCAGCCAAAACCCAAATCCCTCTGAAATGATAATCAATTTCATTGATACGCTATTAATTGAGGTTAAACGACTGTGTCAATTTCTGCCTTGCAGAAAAAACTGAAAAAGCTTGGGAAAAGATCATTCGGAAGACCATCACAGAGCTCCTTGTGCTGCTCTCCAACACCCTTTGTGCTAAAGCATCGCTGTGTCCCTCTATTTTTTGTGCATCCTATCAAAACGCATCTGCCATCGGTGGTCAGTCTACATTGCAGTGACCTGGGTCTGATATTAACATCCCACAGTGTCGCTCTGTTAAAACCACCTAAATGGCCCCATTTTCTTCTCGCTTCCCCTCATACCCCCCCCCCCCCCCACTCTCTCTATTCCACCACAAACACACCCATCCTGATTTAGCCCAGCAACCAGCACCCACTCGCTGTCTCTCCATTTTAAAGCCATCAACACACTCGCCTACTGTCGAGCATTTGCGTATAATTTTTTTTAGAGGTCAATAGGAATCGGACTCCGACACAGGGGGGAAAATGTTTGAATAAATGTTTTGTGAAAAGGTCACAGTGAAAGCATTCAGTAAAGTGCCAATTGAGTGACTGCGAGTTTTTCACAATACAAAAAAAATGCTTCAGATAATCCCCTTCAAACATTTCCTATCTAATTTTACAGGGGTTTGGCGCCCTTTTAAATTTCTTTCTCTTTTTCTTTGTGCATTTTTAAGCTAATTTTCGAGGTTTTTTGCGCCCTTTTCTAATTCTTAAAGCTGCTTTATTTTTAATTTTTTTTTTTTTTTTTCAAATATTACTACACTCAGCTGATCAATTTTTATTCTAATGCTTAATATATAAATATGTCCAAGGTCATAATAAAAGAAATAAAAGAAACAAATTTGTCTCACTGAATCACATCACATTTGGTCCAGATTCATATTTTGACCATTCCTGATGCACTGTTTGCATAATGATGCATTCATTTTGTTTAGTATTATGAGCTGGGAAATGTAATAAAGTGACTAATCATAAAACAGACGATTTGAATGCTTATTAAGGAGTCTGGTTCCTTCTGAATTACTTGCGTGAAATTAACATGCCATATTTATAATGAACTGTTGGGGGAAAATTGCATGCATTGAATGAAAAATACAAATGGAACACAAAACACAATTCACCAATAATCAATAAACACAAACCTAATACAAATCAAAACTTAAAAGAATTCATAATTCATCAAACATCCTTAAATGCATTCCTAATGCATTGCACTGTTAATTAATTTCCATGAAGCCAATATCCACATGCCCCGATTAATAATAATAAAACAAAACACTACTCACCATTCAAAATGCACTGGAAAAAGATGATGGCCAATATCCACATGCCCCGCTCCTTTCAATCTCCAAACTAAGATTTTTCTTTGCCCACTGCACACTTTTCCCCCAGAAACAGCCGTTGCGCAGGAATATGGATATCTGTACTTAGTAGTTCCAGCGGAAGGGATGCATATGAAGCGTGCGTTCCGGGGCTGATTGTCTCCGAGCTGAGATCCAGCTGCAGCGCGACACGGTGAGCGAGCGGCAGTCAGGTGCGATGCTGAGTCAGAGCGCGCGCTTACTGAGGGCACTGCGCACAGGTGTAGCCGCGTACGAGGGATAAAACCGCGGGAAAGTAAATCCACGTAATTATTAATGAGTCGAAACTTTTACGGAAAAGAAAGGAAAAGAACGAAAAAAGAAAGGAAAAAGAAAAAGCTCTGAAACTCCAGCGCGTAAATGGATCGAGATGATGGCCGTTAGCTGTACTCAGAGCAACATCCCTCTTCACCACCTCGCACCGTCCAGCAGTCAGCAAGCACGCGCATCTTCCCCTGCTGCACTGATCACTCCAGAGCTCAGCATCAGCACCAGAGCATCACACAACAAGGGGTGCTGCTCTTAAACACACACTCTCACCAACCCCACCAAACCAACCCAAACAAAAAACTTCATCGTCACTCATATTAAACATATAGTCCAAGCGCAGCAAAAGCAACTCTTTGTGGAACCATTTTTTTTTTTCTATGGCATCTCTGTGAAGAACATTTTAAGCACCTTTATTTTTAAGAGTGTAAAACATGTTTGGAAATAATGTATTACAGTTTTTAACTTGCATGTTTTCACAGTGCAAAAAAAAAAGAAAAAAAGGGGGTTTTAGTTTTTTTTTTTTTTTTACTTGATAGTTACACCACTGAACATTTTCCACCATTGAAATGGTATGAGCTTTTTTTAAAAAAGGAATGAAACCAACATGACTGTAACTAGAATATGAAACAAGCATGGTTTAAATAAGATTTTTAAATATTTTATCATCTTTTTTTGTCATCGAATCGTTAGAAATTGCGCACCATGCATGTTTAAAGTGAACAATAAACAGCATGTAATGAAGGTAACAGCAACATCACAGCTGTGCATGACAACTTCCTCTAAATGATCTTAATTGGTGAACATGAATTCATGTCATTTAATGTGGTTTGTGTTAGGATTCAGGACCCCCGAGGGCGTGTGAGTTTTTTTTTCGTCCCTTAAGCTGGCTTCATTAATTGACCTTGACAAATCAGAGCATTTGCCTCCTGCGCAGTGAGGCGTTGGGCCGACTCATTGCGTTTTCATGAAAAAACATGAACTTTTAATTAGATTTGAGTGGCCTATGTTTTGTCTAATAATAACAGAGTATACTTGATGTTTTTATTTCCATTAAAAATAAAGGAAATAAACAAAATACAGAAATTTTATACTTCTTTCTATTTTAAAAATAATGCTATTATAATTTTTAGTCCAGGAAACATTTCAGGATTCTCTAGGATTTAGGATGATGTTTGCATGCGTTTTAGTTCTGTTTTATGCATTATATTATTTTCTTTAGTAATGTCAACTATTTTGTGCTTGTTTGTGCAACATTTTTAGTTTTGATTTTAAAACAAAGTTTCCCAGTAAGTTTAACAACAGAATAAAGTTGATTTTTTTTAACCATCTGCAATTAGAAATAAAGAAATAAAAACATTACTTATTATTCTTAAGACAATTAATAATGATACTTATGTGTATATAAAAGTATAGTAGTAATAATATTAATGTTAATATTATATAAAAAAATAAACGAATGTGATATTTTAATGTTTTATTAACTAAATGATTAGTAATATAACTATTAATAATAATAATCTTGTTTTACATATTATGTATTTATACACACACACACACTGTGTAATAAAGTAGAATGACACGGAAAAAGTATTGAACACATGAAGAAAGGGAGGTGCAAAAAGGCATCGAAAGCCAAGACACCAGCTGAAATCTATCAGTAATTAGAAAGCAATCCTGCCCCTCGTCAGTGGAAATTAATATTAACTGGTTTAGTCTCAACTGATGGCCTATAAAAAGGTGTCTCATGACTAACGTGTCACACAAGAAACATTTCATGATGGGTAAAGGCAAAGAGCTTTCTCATGACCTTCACAACATTATTGTTGCAAAACATACTGATGGCATTGGTTACAGAAGCATTTCCATACTTCTGAATATTCCAGTAAGCACTGGAAGTGGAAGTGGACTGGAAGTGGAAAGAACGTCATTTCAGCATAAACCGAGTGCTCCTCGCAAGATTTCTGACAGAGCAGTGAAAAAGATTATCAGAAGAGTTTTCTAAGAGCCAAGGATCACTTGTGGAGATCTTCAGAAAGACCTGGAATTAGCAGGTACAGTTGTTTCAAAGAAAACAATAAGTAATGCACTCAACCGCCGTGGCCTGTATACATGCTCACCACGCAAGGCTCTATTGCTGAAGAAAAAGCACTTAAAATCTCTTAAAAATTTCTGCACCACGTCAAGACAAGACAATCAAATAAAAAAATAATATAATATGGTCAGACAAAACAAAAAAAAATTGAACTCTTTGGATGCCACACCATGTTTGGAGGTCAAATGGCACTGCACATCACCCCAAAACATCATGGCGTAGCAATGGCAAAGTACATATAATTGAAAGAAGGATGAATGAAAAAATGTATTGAGTCATTCTTGATAAAAATCTGCTGCCATCTACCAGGATGATGAAGATGAAGGGAGAGTGGAAATTCCAGCGAGACAATGATCCCAAACACAGCCAAAGAAACTCTCATTTGGTTTCAGAGAAAGAAAGTGCAGCTGCTAGAAAGGCCCAGCCAACCTCCTGACTTAAAACCAATAGAAAATCTATGGAAAGAACATCAGAGTTCATAGAAGAGGCCCACAGAAACTTCAAGATTTTTTTAGACTGTTTGTGTGGAAGAATGGGCCAAAATCACACCTGAGCAATGTATGCTACTAGTTTCTCCATACAGGAGGCATCTTGAAGCTGTCATTACCAACAAAGGCTTTTGTACAAAGTATTAAATAAATTTCAGCAAGCGTGTTCAATACTTTTTCCCTGTGTCATTCCATTTTATGACAGAACTTCATTTCTGAACTTGTTTTGTTTACTTGGATTGTTACCGACATCTGGTGAAAATTTCATGTCAACAGCACCTTTAGAAATATATTTACTTAGAGACGTGTTCAATACAATAATATATATATACTGTATTTATGAAGAGATTATTTGCAAAAACAGATAACTCTGTTTTTTTACATTTTCAAAAATCATGTTTTTTATTATGTTATTATGGTTTTGTGGCGTTGTTAGCTATATTTGTTAGTTATTTTTAAACCTAATAAAAATAACCCAACTGCAGTTTGATTGAGGTTAATTGGAATGCACAATGAAAAAACATGATTTTTGAAAATCTGTTTTTGCAAATTAACTCTTTATTCACACACACACACACACACACACACACACACACACACACACACACACACACACACAAACATGATAACAAATATACTGTACACTAATTATATATACATACATTTTTTATTACATTACTAATTATTCAGTCTGTCTGAAATGTTTTATTCTAATGGCTGTGTTAGTTTCGCATCTTCCTTATCACATGCTATCTTCTAATCATATTACAAAAGCATTTCTATTTTTCTTTTATCCACTGATCTTCCATCTCCAGTGTGATTTGTAGACAAATTGCTCTTTTTCTTGCCTGCACAAGCTCTGCCAGTGGTGTTCAGATTCAGCACAGATCTGTGCATGCTGCAGAATACAGGAGTTGTCACTCGTCACTGCCAAAACCACAGCACATCATTAGACTCAGCCACCGCAACACGCTCGCTTATCCTCATACATTTACACAAATCCCCTCCACACACGCAACTTACTAGAAAGTCTGCTGTTACGATTAACTCAACAGGCGGCATGAAATACAAATTCTGCTGGCAAATAAAGATGAGAATCTGGGACGGTTCTTATTTTAGGATTCAATCTCTTCTCAAATAGCCCTGTGATTTTTAAGTCGCCCGTATTGTTTCCATTCACCGTGTCCGGTAGTGCTTTTTCCACGGCTGTCTTCACGTGAGCTGCACAACTCATTACATTCCCTCCACCCACCACCCAGCACAACCTCTGCACCATTTACTGAACTACAGACCATTTTTATCCCCAGGATTCCCTTTCTATACACACAGTCCTGTCTTTTTTTCCT
Source organism: Cyprinus carpio (assembly GCF_018340385.1). Lineage (NCBI taxonomy): Eukaryota > Metazoa > Chordata > Actinopteri > Cypriniformes > Cyprinidae > Cyprinus > Cyprinus carpio. The sequence continues at coordinate 18,251,965 of NC_056606.1, read as the reverse complement.
TTTAAAATGTGTTTGTCACATTAACATTCATCCTGATTCTCTCCATGCATGAGCCGCTTCACTGCAGCATAACTGAGCTTCCACATGCACCGTAAGCTTGTTTGAAGCAGCCATTGATTCACAGAGCAGACAGGCTGATGTCACGAGACACCAAACACAGAAAAAGCCACGGTTTCCTTTGCTTTTGGAGCCAGTAACAATGCTGGCGCTGGGTTCACACAGCCCACGCGAGACGGGTTTAGCCGAGGGGAGACGCGTTGGCTGCTATCACAGAGCAGATATCAGGGCGGCTCTCTCTGTTGTTTCTCAGGGGGCGAGTCATGTGCACCAGGCACGCCGAGGGTGTTGTGTCCATGGATAGGCGTTGCCCATGGACACATCTCCTGCGGTTCGCTCTCTCGGAGTGACTCCAGCCTAGAGGATGGGAGAGAACCTCAGGGAAAGGATAAAACAGAACAGCTAATTATGATCAGGACAGGCAGTACAGTCAGGAGGGATTCGGGATGATGTTTACATGCAGTTTACTTTCGTAGACTGTTTTGTACCTTAGTTCCTCTGTTTTCATGTTGATTGTAAATGATCATTAAAAGCAATACCTTTAAGGCAATATGGATCTCTAGACATTTTAATATTTTCTGGCTGTCAGAAACTGCAGACATCATGTGCAAAATTCTAATGAAAATTCTAATTCAATTTCATTTAATGTAATAAAATGTTTTAATTTAATTTGAATTTAAATTAAATGAAATATTTTTTCTTAATTTTTACTTATTCATAAATTAAATTTTATACTACAAAAATTATTTAAATTAAATGAAAATAAAGTTAATAATTCAATTCTCGGTTGCACAAATTCTATATTTTACTACTTATTATCATTTATTAAATTAAATATTACATTTATAGAATAAGGTATTATATTATATCATATTATAAATTACTATATATACTATATATATATATATATACACACACACAACTCTGTACATTTCAGGATTTTGGATGATGTTAGCATGCGTTATAATTTTGTAAATTGCCTTATAGCGTGCTTTTTAGTTCCTATTTTCATTCAGATTGACTGTTATTAAATGCAATGCATTTTATGGATGTATATTTATCCATACATTTGTATGGATCTCTAAATGCTTTAATATTTTCTGGCTGTCAGAAATTGCATGCATGTTGCTATTCATTATCGGTAAAATTCAGTAATTTTATATCAATTATATTTAATACAAAATGTATTTAAACCTAAACTTAAAAAAATATTCAAATAAACATTAAAATTAAGTAAATAAAACAATTAAATTCAATTTAAAATTTAATTTAATTTTATAGAATAAAGTAAAAAAAAGGAAACATTTCAGGATTCTCAATTTGTGATGACGTTTGCATGTGCTTTAGTTTTGTAAAACATTTTATGCATTAAAACATGATCTTTAGTACCTTAGTTCCTATTCTGTGCTTGTTCTGGAACAACAGTAAACCTCTTGATGTGATATCATTTCTATGCAACGGTCTAGGATGATTCTTTTGGACAGCATTTTTTAGTTTTGATACAATAAGTGTTTCCCATAAATTTGTATTTTCAGCAGATCTCTCGCTCTCCTTCACTGGCTTTTTTTTTTGTTGACGTGGTTGATACCCATTACAGTTATGAATAGTCACTGTGTCTGGATGGTCCCTGGAGCTCTGGCTATATTCTGCCCTAACAAGCATTTCTGTGGTGGAGCATCAGCACCAGAGCTGCCGCTCTTGCAGCTGTTGGGCTGGAGAATCCCTTACAAAAGCACACATGCCTGCAGCTCTCCCTGGACTCTACTCACATGCTGCTTCATTTCATCTGGAATGTAGCTTACAATAAATTACAGAATCTTACCGGATGTCCGGATGTTCCTCTGCATGGGGAATGGATGTTATCTGTGCCAACAGAGAGAAAAAGAACAAAAGGAGTCAAAATCCCATCCAACCACCCAAGTAAAAATTAGTATAGCGAGAAAATTGAGAAATAACAACATTTGTCTGTATTCATAATACAAAATGTATTTAAAAAATATAAGGAATGTATTCAAACAAATATTATACAAATAGATACATTTAAGGAAATGGAATTTTCTAAATGTTATTCATTCTAATTGTGACATTTTCCTCCTAAAAACGTATTTGGATTGAAAATTTTCATTAAATGCCATACATTTTAGTTAGTATGGACTTCTGAATGTCTTAATATTTCCTGGCTGCCAGAAATTGCAAAATCATGCAGTAATATGCTATAACATTTTACTATATGTCTTTTTTATTTCATTTAAACAATGTAATAAAATAAATAATATTATTAAATATAAACAAGATTAAAACAAGATGATATTATTATATTATAAACAAGAAATGAAAGGAAACGTAATTTAATTTTTAAACAACATGTAGGTCATGTCAAGATTCTCAGTTACATAATTTTGTTTCAAATTTTTCTAATTTCCAATCTATCTATCTATCTATCTATCTATCTATCTATCTATCTATCTATCTATCTATCTATCTATCTATCTTTGAAATGTTTACATCTCAACTATTTTATACATGGACTCGGATACTGCAACATTCTTACAAATTTATATGACCTTGGACATATATTTTGAGGAATATACAGGTGCATCAAAAAAAAAAAAAAAAAAAAAAAAAAAAAAAACATTTTTTGTTATTTTCATATATTCTGGTATGCATTCTGAGACAAAATAAAGGCACTGGTATATTTTAAGATCAATCAGAGCAAGTTTCTTTCAGTTGAAACAGTTGAAACATCTATCTATCTATTCATTTCTCTATATATATATATATGCAATAATATTCTAGTTTATATTTCATTTAATATAATATAATGTTTGTTTTTAATTTAATAACATTATTAAATTAAATTAAATATTTTTCTTAATTTTTAGTTCTTCATCAATTAAATTTCATTGTAAAAATTACATTTACAATAAAAAATAAACATTATACTAAATAAAAAGAATATAGATTAAATTAAAAAATCAATACTCTGTTACACATTTAAGGAAAAATTAGCATCGCAGACATTTAATTTTACTGAGATTACATTTCTTCTGAATAAAGACAAGAAAAAGAATCATCCACAGATGACTGTAAATAATGGCTGCAGTCTGTAGTTTTGAATGTTATATACTGGTAATAACCAATATAATTTTATCACCGGCTTTTCGACACCAGAATATGATCAAACACAGAATATGTAACACACAAAATCTCTTCCACTTTCTTGTCACAAATGCTTAAGATTTGATGTCTGTTTGATTTCATTAAAACCAGCAGCCGAGTGCTCATGTGAATGAGCTCGTTTTACAGGAGAGATCCTGCCTAATAAGGTAACTCCCATGAATCACTGGGAGCTAAATGAAATGACGAATCTCTCCCACACAGGAGAATAAGCACTTGATTGGGCTGAACAGTCTTAATGACCTGCTGTTGGGAATCCATGTATTGATCATATATATTGAATGCTCAGTGCAGCAGTGCCTTCATTCAGATGTCATCCTCCAGTGCAGCGCTGAATAAAACCACTTTGATCTGTATAATGCATCTCTTCTGATCTCTGTTCAAAGGTAAATGCGAAAAAGGTCTGTCGTTCTGCAGGTTTATCATTATTGAAATTTGTATGATGATTTTGGGTGAGTGTGAATAAAGAAGTGCTGACCCTTTCCTTTATTGTGATTATGACACAGTAACCCAGCCCTGCCTCATTGGCCACTAACCGCCACCCGCCTGCTGGCCTGCTATTGGCTGTCCACACCGATCCACGCCCAGCAGGTCTCTACAGGCACAATGCAATAAAACGGGGCACTGGAGGACAGACAGGGAGAGGGAGAGAAAGAATGAAAGAGGCATTAAATAGCATCATAATAAGTCATTGCAACTACAATTTCATTTTGTGCCACTATACTATTTCAAATGACATTTAGCAAATAAAACACTTTTATTTATTTTTTTAATGTGGTGGAATTCTTTAATAAATATTATAAAAATATTCCGTAATTCTATACATTTAATTAAAAGAAATAATAAAGAAATATAGTACATTTATATGTAATATATAAAATTTAATTAAATTAAAAAATTATCCCCTTTATTACATTTAATTAAAGGATGTATAAAATGTATGTATAAAATAATCAAGTAAACAAAACAGACAGTCATAATTATGATATAAAGTCAAAATTATGACAGTCCTGTTCATTACATAAATCAAAATTATGACTAATAAAAAATCATGCTCAGTTGACTGTAAATAATGGCTATGGTCTGTTTTTTTTAAATGTTATGTGCTAGTAATAACCTCTCTCTCTCTCTCTCTCTCTCTCTCTCTCTCTCTCTCTCTCTATATATATATATATATATATATATATATACATATATTTTAGAACATGATCAAAAGCAAATTATAACATATAAAATTATTTCAAAAACAAAAAACTAATAAATAAATGTATAATAATAATTTATTATTTATGTTATTTAACATAACATATACATATATGTGACAATGGACCACAAAACCATTCATAGGGGTCAATTTTTTAAAACTGAGATTTATAAATCAGCTGAAAGCTGAATAAATAGGTTTTCCATTGAAGTGTGGTTTGTTAGGATAGGAACATATTTGGCCTGATTTGTACAACTATTTGAAAATCTGGAATCTGAGGGTGCAAAAAAATCAAGACATTGAGAAAATTGCCTTTAAAGTTGTCCAAATGAAGTTCTTAGCAATACATATTACTAATGAAAAATTTAGTTTTGATATATTTACGGTAGGAAATTTACTAAATATCTACATGGAACATGATCTTCACCTAATGATTTTTGGGATAAAAGAAAAATCAATCTCTTTGACCCATACAATGTATTGTTGGCTAGTGCTACAAATATACCCCTGCTACTTATGACTGTTTTTTTTGGTCCATGTAACCTATATAATGTTGACATACCTTTTTATTTTAACCAAGTAGACAAATGTGTCAGGAAAGAGCATGCTTGAGAAGAAATATGAGACAACTCTCATCCAACATATGTAAAATGTATGAAAACTGATAAATGTCTGTTTTCTTCTGCACTGGAAGCTACTGTTGTCAAGTCAAATTCCTTGAGTGTGTAAACATACTTGGTATAAAGCTCTTCTGATTCTGATTCAGGATACATAAAATGCTAACTATAAAACAAATCAAAGTAATTGGCTATTTAAAATTTCCATCACAGTCATTTCTGCCAGAGAATAGCTACTATTATAAAGCATTCTGCTGTGATGTTCGCTATTCCTTAATCATTTGTGAGTTCATGCTGAATTTGTGAGCAGGGGACACTGACAGAGGACTGAGCTCACAGGCAGCTGCTGTCGGGCTTGACTCTGCACAGTAATCAAAGCCTGATTGTTACTCTCACAGCCGTACAACACATCTGAGTCAACTTCTGACAAAACCCTCACACAGGCTTACTGTGTTGCTTAGTAACCAAAGCACATGGCTGACCTTATACTGTATGTGTGGTCATAAAAATGTATGAAGTTCTTTTATTTATTTATTTCTTGATTTTGTTTCATTCCCTATCTCACTTTCTGCAGGAGTGTCTCACCAGTAGCAGAATCATTGTGTGCAGATCTTTATTGTCTGATTATATTTTCAAATATTTATTTACTTCTAATTTGAACACAAACATAATATAATATTAAATTATATTATATAAAATATTCATATTGTATATATATATATATATATATATATATATATATATATATATATATATATATATATATATATATATATATATATATATATATATATATACTGCATATGTGTCTGTGTGTGTGATATATATATGGTTTTACAAATAAAAACTTGGAAATTAAGAAATAATAACAGCATATATATATATATAGAGAAAGAAGAGAGAGAGAGAGAGAGAGAGAGAGAGAGAGAGCGAGAGAGAGAGAAGTGAGAGAGAGAGAGAGTTACTTAATTTAAGAGAGAGTACTTAAAGTTTTTATTTGTAAAACCATACAATACAACCAATTTTCCAAAAATAATTTTATTCTGCTGTATATATCTGTATATATAGATAGAAAAATTAATACTTTTTATTTTTTTTTCCTCCTCAAGGATGCATGTAATTGATCAAAAGGGACAGTAAAGAAATGTATATTGTTAAAAAAACATTTATATTTAAAATAAATGCATCCAATGTTTTCAACAATGATAAAAATATATTTTTTGTGGATAAAACTTAATTTTCTGTAAAGCTGCTTTGCAACGATTTGTATTGTAAAAAGCTCTATACAAATAAACTTGAATTGAATTGATTAAAAATAAATGTTTCTTGAGCATCAAATCAGCATATTAGAATAATTTGTGAAAATCATGTGACACTGAAGTTTGCAGTAATGGCTGCTAAAAATTCAGTATTGCAACACAGGAATAAATAAAATTTTAAATATATTAAAATAGAAATCATTTATTTTGAAATTGTAAAAAATATTTCTCAATATTAATGTTTTGACTGTTTTTTAATACAAAAAAATAATAATAATGCAGCCTTGGTAAGCATAAGAGACTTCTTTAAATTTTCTATAACATCTATCTATCTATCTATCTATCTATCTATCTATCTATCTATCTATCTATCTATCTATCTGTCTATCTATCTATCTATCTATCTGTCTATCTATCTATCTATCTGTCTATCTATCTATCTATCTCTATATATATACGTGTGCATGTGTGTATTTGATATTTCAATGTATATTATATATTAATGTTTATATTTTTTTAAATGTTTTTAAGGGAAGTGTATCTCTCTCCATTTCTCTACTACTACTTTTACATAATGTATACTTTTGCAAGGTTAGGAAAAGTTCAGTAGTAAATACTGAACAGAGAGTGCCTTTCTATTTCACACTTACATTGCAAAACTCATCCTGTCCGCAGAACTGCCGGCCCATGCCTGTGTTTAAGGCCAGCAGCAGCTGAGAAGATCAGCGGGACATTCCCCCCCGTCTGTCCCACAGGACACACAGATGTTGGGCTGGCTGTCTGCACAGCTGTAGGCCTGCCACGCACCACAGAACCTGCAACTGTCTGACGGAGAGACTGCAGGTTGGCACAGATGGCGTGGAGGTGTACCGGGGGCTGGAGGGAGTGAGCTGGCAATGGAAATAGAAGGGCAGGTACCAACATATCCTCCATCTGGACTCATCACTGGAGAACAGCCACGGGACGTTAACAACGCTGCGGCTGAAGACCTGTCAACATGACAGACAGATGAATGTACAGAGCTGCGTTTGGTACGTGCTGCTGAGAGCAGACGGTCTCTGCTGTGAACTTGAGTAGAAGAAATAATGCTCAAATTATTCATGCAAACATCATAATGTGCTGTATATGTGATTTTCCTGTATGGTCGCATACTTAACGGACAAATAAAATAAAAAAAAATGTCTAAAAATGTGTTATTATATATTATCTAAATAATAATAACAAAATAATGATAAAAATATTTTAATTTATTACTGAAAGCTATTTATTACTTATATAAAGAAAATGAAAATTAACATTATACAACTAGACAAAAAATGCAAAGAACAACTAATTTGCTCTTGAAAGATCTTGATTCATTTTCAGATTTCTAATTGCATACTTCAGTGATATTATATATTATATTAATATGTAAATAAAATTATAAAAAATTTAATTAGCTTTATTATTGTTATATATTATATAATTATATAAATACTATATTAATTGAAATTAAATTAAATAAGACAAATCAGAAGCAAAACCAATTGGATTTTAAGAGTTTGCATTTATATTGCAATTCCTGACTGCAGACTTTAGTATTGTTGTTATATATTATATAATTAGATTGGAAATTCTGACACGTAAGTATTTTGGGGAAATCAGAGCACAGTATGAGACATTAATGAGACATTTTCTTAAACTCTAGAGGAGACGCAGCTCTAGAGGAGAAACGTCGACTTAAGCAAAAGTCTCACATTCTCTCCATTTTAATCTCATTGCTGACTGTGAGATTGAAGAGCTCTTGTGTGACTTTTCTTTCTCACAGAAACACAGGGAGAGTGAGACTGACATGAACCGCCACAGCTTTTCCTCTGATCCAAAACCAGATTCATCTTCCCTTTCATCTTAAAGCAACACAGACGGACCTCAACTCACCACTGAAAGCTAATCCAAGCTGGTCTCTGTAAAGGCAGGAAATTACATTTTGCAACAGAACGTCTATTGTTCTATATAGTGCTAGAAAGCTTTCAGGTGTTTGCAGATGAATATACTGCATTGTATTCAATGCTGGCAATGCTAATAGATGCCAAACCTTTAAGACAGGTCTTTATGGGTTTAATGACACCCTGTTGAATGTATTTTCGGATGCTTGTTGATAAAGCTGGTGTAATTTGAAAGGAAGGTGCCAGAGAAGCAAAGTCAGCTCTTTAAAGTTCATTTCCGTGGTGGTTACACATGCCCGGCTGTAGCTCAGTGTAAATATGCAAAGCAGTTTTGGTAACAAGATTTTCTTGTTATTTATTTACCTTTCAATTTAATTCACAATCCATGCTGTTCGGTTCAGTAGCCCATAAAATGAGGTGTTGTTTCCTTAATGGGAAATAAAAGATGATTGCATCCTAGAGAAGAAAAAAAAAATGAAACACTAATTGTGTTATTCTACAGCTGTCTCAGTTTATTTGCCTCAATTACGATGTATCACATAAAAGACTGAATTAAAGAAATGAGACGAGGACCGACCGTCATTGTGCAGCGCTGGTTTATTACTGTGGCTGGAGCCCAGAGAAGCTGGAGACTTCATTCACCATCAGAGAAGGTGTCAATCACTCCTGTAGAGGACATGCTTTACTGCTGCCCGAGGGCTCCTGTGTGACCTAAATACAAAACTGTCAACAGAAAGACTGACCAACACAGAACAAGCTGAAGAGAATCGCAGAGAATATTCGGTCTTGGATTATCCAATGCATATTTATACAGCATACAGGAGAACTAAAATGCAATAACTGCTATTTATACCAGGTTCCAAGGGATATATGTATGTAAAATAACAAATATATATTACATCAAAACTACAGTCGCTATAGGCTATGTGAGTACTAAGATCATACATATGAAAACTCTTTGTAAAATAATGGATACTGTTGTCAGAAATGGTATAACACTAAGATCATATATATATATATATATATATATAGTCCTGGAAAATACACTTGAAACTTCTTAAAGTAAAATAATGAATATATATTAAATCAAAACTTCTGTCAATGTATATTGAGAATAATCATTAATATTAAAGAAATAATAGACTTTAATATATAATATAAGAAGAAGATTAATGGTAGCCTATGACTAAGATGTCATGCATAATGATTCATATATGAAACCCTGGACATATTGAAAATTCTATGTAAAATAATGTGTGTGTGTGTGTGTGTGTGTGTGTGTATACACACAAGACTTTGCACATAGGTTATGAATAATTTTTATGATTTCTCTATTTCATTACCCTTATTGACCTATTATTAGCCTATTTGTTTTGAGGGTTTTGCACCGCTTACATAGAACTGAAAATTAACCATAGTTTTATTGTAGTAAAAGTCTAGTAACCACAATTTTTTTTTTTTTTTTGGCATATTGATTACCATTTGTATGACCACAGTTTTACTACAAATACTATGATTAAATTATGGTTATGGTTTAACTATAGTAACCATGCATTTTTATTTAATTTTTTTATTTTTTTATTTTTGTCTTTATTTGTGGTAAAAACCATGTTTAATTTTCGTACGGGACATCTTCAAACATCTTTTTTCCAGCCATTCTGTAGTAATATCGTCTAAAACACTTTGCTATTTTTCATTCTTGATACATAATCTTGTGACGCTTATCCATATGTGAGAGAAAATGAAGGGAAACCCCACAACTACGATCTGAGGCGGTTTGTTTATCCTGACAGTCCATGACTCCGCCTGCTGTTTATCCGGAGAACTGCATAAACACTAGCGCATCATACACTTTGCGCTTCTATTATTTCCTTGCAGCATGTAAAAAAAACCCCCACAAAATAATAAAAAAAAAACCTCTACAGTTTGCGATTAAAAGCACCTTATTATTACATTTAAAAAATATCCCGTTTAGGCTATAACTAGAAAATATCTGATTTCTAGTCATACGACGTTTTCAAATCATAACTAGCCTATTTTAGAATTCATCACACGACGCTGGTGCAGAGTAAAAAAGAACAGAAAGCAATAGAAATATGAATCTATCCTTTGAAATTTCCTATAGCCTATACAGAAATAATTTGATGTCAGCAGGTAGTGCTCCTCTAATAAGCCTAATATTGCTCGTGTTGCTGAGGTGAGCTGATAGTTGATGCTATTAGCTGATCTTAAAAGCAGCACAGACTGCTGATGTTCAGTAGAATCGCACACAGGGAATCTATGAACGCTGATGTATGACATCGACCTCAAGAACAGAGAGAGAGAGAGAGAGAGACTAAACCCATAACTGCCCAGTAACAAGCTCTCCCCCCTCATTGGCTGCAGAGGCAAATGTATTTGATCAGGCCCTCAGACTAAATGACACACTCTGTTTTATTTACTCAGACACTAAACCTCCTGTGAGAGCTAAAGAAAGACCTCAGCATCTGTCCTATCTGAAGATTATGTGCCCTGCTCACACCTGGGTGACTGCCTAAAGGAATGCTGCACAAAAAAAAAAAAAAAAAAAAAAAAAATGAAGATTTAGTCAGTATGTACTCCCAAACCCTATGTCTTCCCTGTAACAGAAGAATATGTAAGCACTGCTGAGGTGGTATGGAAGCCCAGGTTTCTTTGACAGTGGCCTTCAGCTCATCTGGACTTATCATTTGTGGAGCTTGATTGCACTTTCATTATACTGAAATATTTAGGCAATACATCTATGAAATATATTTTGTTTGTGACACAAGGTGAGTAACTAATTTCTATTTTTAGCCTTTAACTTTACCTGATGCACTTGATGAATAAATATTTCAGATGTAGATAAGACAAACAAAACAAAAAACGGAACAAAACAAAACCAACAAACAAAAAAAATAAATAATTACAATATTTTACTATATTTTACAATATTTTATTAATATTAATTACAATAAATAAAAACAGCATATAATAATGCAGTGTAAAATAAAATAAAATAAAATAAAATAAATGTATATTAAAGGGTTACTTCACCGCAAAATGAAAATTTGTCATTAATCACTTACCCCCATTCCAAACCTGTAAAAGCTTCGTTCGTCTTCTGAACACAATTGAAGATATTTTGGATGAAAACAGGGAGGCCTGTGACTGTCCCATAGACTGCTAAATAAATAACAGTGTCATTGTCCAGGAAAGTATGAAAAGCATTGTCAGAATAGTCCATCTGCCATCAGTGATTCAACCGTAATGTTATGAAGTGACGAGAATACTTTTTGTAACGAAGAAAACAACAATAATGACTTCATTCAACAATTCCTCTCCTCTGTGTCTCTACAAATCAGCGTAGCGACATTTTGACAAATCTGAGCAGTACGCAGGCGGCTTACGCTCATCTGTGTCTTACTTGGAAGTCTATGGGACAGTCTCAAGCCTACTGGTTTTCAGCCAAAATATCTTAAATTGTGTTCCGAAGATGAACGAAGCTTTTACGGGTTTGGAACGACATGGGGATAAGTGAATAATGACAAAATTTTCATTTTGGGGTGGAGTATCCCTTTAAATATCCATTTGACATTGTTAAAATCAGTGTCTGTGGTTTGAATTATTTCCTCTTCTCAAATTGTTTTTCATTTATTTTATTTAATATCTGAATAAAACCATTTCCTGGACAATTATATATCCTTTAAAATCATTCATTATCATAACTAAGCCCTCCTGCAGCCCGAGTCAGGCCGGAGCAGGCTAAATCAGCATGACATTTGGGGGTTTATGGATGTGGACCTCTCAGCATATATTTCCTGGTGAAAAAAAAAAAAAAAAAATCATGGGAAGCAGGTTTGTTTGTCAACACACCGTGGGTTCCCTGCCAACATTTTCATCTCACAGAGACCGAGAATAAAGCTGAAGATGAAATGGGTTCCCAGGCTGCCGTGTAATTGCGTAGCCCTTATGTTGAACCCCTTGAGCATTCATTCAAATGAGGCCGTAATTGCCACATCTGTTAACCCTCTGAAGAGCCGTCAGCCGAGTGTCACGCATCTGCTAATTGGTACAAACAGGTAGCAGACGCTGATCTCCTCCACTGAGCATCTGCCGATTAGAGTCGCAGTTTCAATGAGCAGTGATTAAAGGTCCTGCTAAAATGGCCAAGGAGAGGTTTAAATACTGCTGCTGAATATGCTATAACACTTCATAATGGTGATTAACTGAGAGCCAGGAAACAAAAACTAATCAAAAGGTTTCATAGAATTCATTACTCATGCGTTAAGAAAATCTTATAAAAAATTTGACATAGGAGTTTTACTCCTGTGGTTTGGTCAGCTGTGAGTGAGCCTTAATGCTCCATACAGCCAAAAAAAGATGTATATATATCCAACAGAAGGCTCTGTTATTTTAGATCTCGTAAAGTTATCTGGAATTGTGGTGTCTTCTGCCCTCTCTAGAAGAATCACTCTCGAAGTCTTGGGGTTTTGATGCCAGAATTTAGATTTTATTATCACGAGACAATAAAACCGAGAAAGCTCTGCAGAACAGTCTGTCGAGTCTTTGTCGGTTCTCTGCTTTATACAGTGCTTCTGAAGGCGTGCCCATGTTCAATACATTTCATACATATGGTTCTGTTTATCAACTCTTTTACCTTTTTTGGCTGTGTCTCCAGCTTGCTTATAGGATGTAGAACGTATTTTAAGTGAAACGAGGAGGCCTAATCATATATTTCGTCCTATGTCAAAACAGGACATGCAATTTTACCATATACTGTATTTTTGTAATGTCTGCACCAAGGAGGTCTCAACATATATTTTGTCTAATGTCCAAATAGAGTGTGCAGCCACACCATATACTGTACCCCTGCACTGTCTGCACATTCCATTTTCACACAGGCAAATGCATAAATATAACAGTAGAATAACTTGATACAGAAATGGCTAGATTCACATTGATTATACTTGATTAGTTCACATGTTGACCTATAAAAATCTTCTTCAGAATCATTTAGGGGCAGCTGTGGCCTAATGGTTAGAGACTTGGACTTGTAACCAGAAGGTCGCAGGTTCGAGTCTCGGTGCTGGCAGGAGTTGTAGGTGGGAGGGAGTGAATGAACAGCGCTCTCTTCCACCCTCAATACCCATGGCTGAAGTGCCCTTGAGCAAGGCACTGAACCCCCAGTTGCTCCCCGGGCGCTGGATATATAGCTGCCCACTGCTCCGGGTGTGTGTTCACGGTGTGTTCACTTCTCACTGCTGTGTGTGTGCACTTGGATGGGTTAAATGCAGAGCACCAATTTCGAGTATGGGTTACCATACTTGACAAATGTCACGACTTTCGACTTTCACTTTCATTTAGTCACAGATAAAAAATACTGTAATAATAATAATAATAATAATAATAATTATATATATATAAAAAAAAAAAAAAAAAAAAAAAAAAAAAAAACACACACACAAATATATATATATACATATACATACGCACACACACACACACACACACATTAAATAACATTTTCAAATATCTTTATATCAAAATTTTATCTATCTATCTGTCTAGCTATCTATCTATCTATCTTTGAAATGTTTATATCAATTTTTTTATAACTATTTTATATATGGACTCGGATACTGCAACATTCTTACAAATTTATATGACCTTGGACATATATTTTGAGGAATATACAGGTGCATCAAAAAAAAAATAAAAAAATTCATATATTCTAGATTCATTATATTTAAAGTAAACATTTCAAGGCCTGGTTTCACATAAAGGGCTTAGACTAAGCCAGGATTAGGGCATTTAAGTAATTTTTATAAACGTGCCTTAGAAAAAAACATCACTGGTGTGCATTTTGAGACAAAGTAAAGGCACTGGTATATTTTAAGATCAGTCAAAGCAAGTTTCATTCAGTTGAAAAAGCTCAGACTTAGATTTTAGTCCGGTATTAGGCCTAAGCCTTGTCTGTGAAACCAGGGGCAAAAGTTTTTTTTGTTTTAATTTTGATGATTAGAGCTTACAAGCTCAAGAAAGTCAAAAATCCAGTAACTCAAAATACTAGAATATTTCCTAAGATCAATCAAAAAAAGGATTTGCAAAACAGAAAAGTTTAAGTTCTGTGTTCATTTATGCACTCAATACTTGGTCGGGGCTCTTTTAGCACAAACTCCAGAATCAGTGAGGTGTGGCATGGAAGTGATCAGCCTGTGGCTCCGCTGAGGCACTATTGAGCTTCAGCTCGTCTGTATTGTTGGATCGACTGTTTCTCATCTTTCTCTTGAAAATATCCCATAGATTCCATATGGGGCTCAGGTCAGGCATGTTGGCTGGCCAATCAAGCACAGCAATATCAAGGTAAGCAAACCACTTGGAAGTGGTTTTGGCACTGTGGGCAGGTGCTAAGTCCTGCTGGAAAAGGAAATCAGCATCTCCATAAAGCTTGTCAGCAGATGGAAGTATAAAGTGCTCCAAAATCTCCTGGTAGACGGCTGCATTGACTTTGGACTTGATAAAACAAAATGGACCAACACCAGCAGACGTCACGGCTCCCCAAATCATCATTAACTTCGTCAATTTCACACTGGACTTCAAGCAGCTTGGATTCTGTGCCTCTCCAGTCTTCCTCCAGACTCCAGACCTTGATTTCCAAATGAAAAGCAAAATTTACTTTTATCTGAAAAGACATGGTGACTCTTGATGCAATGACCCCAGCTTCAGTCCACTCCTTGTGAAGCTCTCCCAAGTGTTTGAATCGGCTTTGCTTGACAGTATTCTCAAGCTTGCGGTCATCCCTGTTGCTTGTGCACCTTTTCCTACCCACTTTCTTCCTTCCAGTCAACTCTGCATTTAATATGCTTTGATACAGCACTCTGTGAACAGCCACCCCTTTCAGTAATGACCTTCTGTGACTTACCCTCTTTGTGGAGGGTGTCAATGATTGTCTTCAGGACCATTGCCAAATCAGCAGTCTTTCCCATTATTGTGGTTTCAAAGAACAAGAGAGACCTGGAGTTTATACTATAGGGATGGTCATTTAATGAAACTCAGATCAGATGAGTTGAGATGAGATACTGGATTTTTGACTTTCATGAGCTGTAAGCTCTAATCATCGAAATGAAACCAAAAAAAAAAAACTTTTGAAATGTTTTACTTGACATGTTATGAATATATGAATAGGAAATATATGAAAGTTTCACTTTTTGAAATAAGTTACAAAAAAAAGAAACTTTTTCACAATATTCATTTTTAAAGATGCACCTGTATATCACGATACCCAAGCTCATATTCAATATTCTATTACAATTTAATACTTATTACATACAAAATTTTGTATTATATCAAATATAATTAAGTTTAAGTCATAAAATGTGTAATAAAATGTAGCATGAAATATGTGGCAGAAATTTTATTAAGACTGAACATGGGTTATTGACATGAAAATGTATTAGAAATTTGATGTGTAATATTCCATTTAGAACTATTTTAAAGAGAATTTTATTTTTTTAATTATTATACATGCAGCTTTTTTGTCCTCATTTTAAATCAGAGACGACAATAAATATGTATATTTGTAATTTATTTAATGAGAAGACAAAAAGGTGATTAAACATAGTGAAAAAAATAAATAGTCAGACATTCATATACATTTTAACATAAAATCTTGATGTTGTAAAACAATTTTAGCTATCCATAGAGTCATACAATAAAGACATTTGTTTGCACCATGTCTGTCCGCAGTTCTGAGGAAAGTGGTTTTATTGTCTGTCACACCCTGGTATCAAATACTGTAATAATGCAAATGTGAGCTGTTGTGGTGGCAAAGACAGCCAGAGAACAGAAACATGTCAGTGGTGTGAGATTATCAGGTAGGTTTTTTTTTTTTATATATATATAAAATCATTTGTACAGTTGTGCTCTTTATACAAAACATACAACAAAAAAGACAGAAAAGTGCATATTGTAGCATAATGTGCGATTCACTTCATTATTGACACTGGTGAAAATAAATAACTGGTTATTTTAGATTTATGTGAAAACATTTAGCAAAAAATAAATGGACACTGTCACAGTTCCTGAGAGTCAGCGTTTTTTTGATCAGTTGCTCTTCTCCAAAATCTTTATATTAAAAACAGTTAATATTTCTGGGGAAAAAAATAAATACAAATATAATATAAAAAGAGGTGTTTTTCTTATGCCATGTATAATAATAATAATAATAATAAATTTTCTGTGACACAGTTTGGATTTATATTTGAAATCTTACCCGCATTTGTTCATATATCCAGTCAAGGAAGTAGGTCACATTTCCGTAGACTCCGGGCTTGTTTCTGAAAGCACATCCATCACCCCAACTAGTGTCCCCAACCAGCCACCATAGAGAATTCTCTTTTGTGACCAGAGGACCCCCACTGTCCCCCTGTGTGGAAGAGTACTTATTTAATTTGGCCTTTGGCACATACATTACATTTACTCTACTTTAATTTACTCTTTTGAATGATCAAGCAGCTTCTAACTGTGTTTATACAGAGTGTGTTTCTGACCTGACAGGAGTCCACGCCACCCTCAAGCTTGCCAGCACAGATCATGGTGTCTGTGATTTGTCTGTCATACACCGGTTGGCTGTTGCAAGTCGTTCTGTCGATTAGCTGGATTTTGGCTTCTTGTAGGGTTTGTGAGGGAGATCCTTTAAGAAAACAACATTTGCTTGTCATGCATGAATCATGAATCATTGCACATGCATATGGATCTGTAGGTGTTTTAGTACAGTCTTGTTGGGATTTGCTCTTGAAAAAGTTTCAAACCTCCACTAAACAGTGCCCCCCATCCAGTGACGTAACATTCCTGTGGAGCAGTGAAGTACATGCCTTTATTGGGCAGACACACTGGCCTGACGTTCGCTGAAACAAGAAACAAAACAGAAATTGTCAGCATCCAAAGCTGTATGGTTCTTCTGTAAAACAAAAAGGAGATATTTTGCTAAATGTTCAAGCTGCTCTTTTCCACACAGTGGAAATGGACGTTCACACTATCTTCCTCCAAAAAGCACCACAAAATGGTCCATTCAACTCAAGTCATTTGATAGGCTCATATATAAGCCATTATATGGAAGAGCAGCTTGACTATTATGCAAAATCTTCACAAGAAAGACAAATTTGTTAATTTATGATTTTTTCAGTCAACTAAAACTAAAACTAAAACCTTATAACCTAAAACTTAATTTTTGGAGACACATTGTATATTAAAACCATTTTTTAAAGCAAGTATGAAACCAATGTAGTTAAGAAAACTGGTGTAAAAAATTTAATTATTAGTAAATTACACAAAGAAAGAAAAACACTGAATTAAATGCAAAATCTTGTAGAAAAACTGAAATAGTATTTTATTGCAAAACATACTCCAATAATCAGTTTTATTTACTACTAAGAAAAATCCGTTTTTACAGTGTAACTAAAACTAAAACGAAATATGGTTGAAATAAAATATTAATTAAAAAATATTAATTTAAAATGATTAAGTAAAAAATTAGAAATGTTCCCTTGCCAACTAATGAAAACTAAATAATAATAATAATAAAAAACTAATAAAAAAGACAAAAGCACATAACATAATTACTAAAGCTTACACTTCCTTTAAAATGAAAACTGAAAATATAAACATAAAAGCTCATTTTAAATATTAATAAACACTATAATAGTATATACTGTAAATAATACTAAAATAACAGTGCGTGAAACAAAAACACTTTGTTTTAATTTATTGTCACTTAATGTGTCAGTATTATTAAATGATCGTGAAATTTTCTTATTGGCTGGGGAAAACTGTGAAATTCACTCTTACTTGTAATCGTGAGTGGACTGTTTAGCTTCATCAGGGCAATGTCATTCTCATCGGTTCTCGGGTCAAAGTTGTGCATGACAATTCGGCTTACAGAATTGCCGGTGGCCGACAGCATCTCAGCAAGAGTAAGATATCCAGCATACACAGTCCAATCCCTAGCATCTGAATTCCTATACCAGTTTGTCATTTATTAGAGTTTATCATAAATTATCAAACGAGACTGTACTAAACAAAAGTACTTACTCATGCACACAGTGAGCCGCAGTGACGATCCAGTAAGGTGTAATGACAGACCCGCCACACAAATGCCTTCTGGAAATTTGCAGGCTGACCTGCCATGGCCACACCCCCTTAGAGGTCACCGTGGATCCTCCCACGATTCGGGTCTCCCTGTTCTGTCCACAAACTACAACAGGATTCTGAGATCAGTATCAGCGTATGTGAAAAGTGTTATTTTCCTAGCTACAAGCTATACTTCATATTAAAATTTTATAGTAATTATAATATTTAAAAGGTTGGTTCACCCCAAAAAATTAAAACTCTCATAATTCATATGAGATTAAGTAAAAGATGATAACAAACTTGTAAATTGGGATCAGTGTTACTTTATTATTTATGTATTTTATAGTATTTAATAATATTATGAATTTGTGTTTATTTTTATATTTTTCAGTTTTAATTTTAATTGAGTTATATTAATGTTGTTTTATTCAATTTCATTATATATATATATATATATATATATATATATATATAAATATATATATATATATATATATATATATACTGTATATAGCAAACTTCTCTGTTTAATTTTTTTTAAGTTTTAGTCAAGGCATTTCTAATTTTCGATCAAGTTTATCTCACATTATGTTTTGGTTTTTCTTACTGTGTATTATTATTATACCTAATGTTTATATTATACTTAAGTTTTATATATAACTACTTTTAACATTTTATTTAATACAAAATAAGGGTAACACCTTAGAAATATATATATATATATATATATATATATATATATATATATATATATATATATATATATATATATATATATATAAATATATTTTCACAAAAACACACACACATAAAAATAGAAATAAAATAAATTAAAAAAGAACTTGCAACTATTATCTTACCTATACATTTGAGTGCCACTGCTTTGTTAGATGGACAGTATGACCTGAATTATCATAAGAGAAATATAAAAAGAACAGTTTTTAAAAAAGCTGATTATAGGGAACACTACTAACCAATAAATAATGTTAACTGCAATAAAATAACTAACATGTAAAACCTAAACCTTTTAGATATGAAGAACTAGAAAATTCTGTATTAACAGAACTCTGTTGCGCACGTTTTACTAAGAAAACCTGTCAGATTGGAAGAGCTGAGAGAATCGGTCTTCGCCAGCATGTAGTCAGTCGATGCACTAGAGTAAAACTCCTCATAACCCACATAAGTGCTTTAGAGATAAACCACACACAAACACACAGCACATATTACAAATCACATTCTGTAAATGTAGTAAGATTCCTGTGATGTCAAAGCTAAAATCTCAGCATCTTTCACATGATCCTTCAGAAATCATTCCAATATTTGATTTGGTGCTAATAAAGCACTTAGTATTATTATTATTGATGATGAAAACAGTTGTGCTGCTTCATATTTTTTGTGGCAACTGCAAGGTAGTAGTAACAGATTTTACCTCTCGTATCCCATCTCCTCACACGCTTGCATTCCGAGGCTGTCATTCCATCCATCTGAACACACATTCTCCCATTTTAGGGTCACATTTGAATACATCTGAAGAAGGAAATTCGATCCAAACAGACGAACTACAAATACAACAACAGAGAGTACAATAAAGATCTTCAAATGGTATCAATTCAACATTTTGGACAGTGTGTATAAGGGATTCTTACAGCACTGAGTTTTATTGTCTCCGGATGGACAGTTGTGCTCGCCGTCACACCACTGCGAGAAGCTGACACATTCATTATCTGTCTGACAGCGACGCCCTTGCAAACAATCAAATACACCTGTTGGAGTAGACAAAGGACATCAGAGCAAGAAATCACTGGGTAGATGAACTGCAAGACATCCAGCGTGTGAGTTTCTTACCATAAAACCAAAGCACCACACCTATGACCCCAGCAACGACGAGTAGGGTGATGACTATGCCAAGAATAATTGGCCATTTTTTTCTCCTGGAAACTGTCAAAGAACCAAAGTTCATGAGAACCAATATTTAGAACATGAAAATGACTAAAACAGGTTAGAAGGAATAGTTCACCCAAACAAAAGAAGATGAAAAATGTTTGGTAATTAAACCAAACATTTAAAGTCGTTGGTCCCCACTGGCTTCCATAGTAATCCATAGTAAAATACTAAAGGGTACCAGATGATGTATGACTACACACGTTCTTCAAAATATAATCTCTTGTGTTCAACAGAAGAATGAGATCTACACAAGTTTGGAACAACTTGAGGGTAAGAAGCATAAAATACCTTTGTGAGCTGGATTAACGTCAAGGTAGGGTCCAGGTGTGACCGTGTGGTGTGTATTAACAGGTGCTGTTTGAGGCGTATACTGATGCAGGCTCTGAGCAGGCGAGTATCTCTCTGAATTCTGGTATAGATGTTGTGGGTTTTGGGGACCGGGGTACTGAGGTAAAGCCGGGTTTATTCCAGAAGGAGGCGCATACGGAGGAGGCCGCTGCTCTTCATGTTGGAAACCATAGTTCAGGTGAGAAACATTGTCGTAAATCTGAAAGAAATTAGGGTTTTGTCAGTTTTTGGTAGGGTTTTCGCAACCTGTTTTGCTTGAAAAGGATATCAAATTAGAAAAATATACATCAAAAAAAGTTACTTTAGACTACTTTGTCCATGTTAACAATTACAATATGACTAACAACAATGTGCAGACTGTTCCAGGAAATACATACCTATAAAATAAACATTGTTCCTTATTTGAACAATAATAATCACTACTTACTTATTTAATGACACTGTGTAATAACTGGTTAACTTAGGTATTTACAGTAACATGCCTTTAGTAATTCAATATTTCATCAACATTAGAGACAGGAAATGAGCTGCACTTGCTTTTATCTTTCAGATTTCATGTTACTTAAGTCTAAATGTTATTTATATAATAATAAATATTATATTGTCACATAAACAGGATTAATAAATGAATGAATGAGTGAATATTTTATTTTATATAAGGATTTTATTTGTGACAGGATACTAACAACTATGTTAATTGCTGAATATTAAATACCATACAATTTTTTTTTTTTTTTTTTTTTTTAAACTATAGTTCACCAGTGTTTTTCATGAATTCAAATCTTACTGGCTTTCCTTTTTTAAAAGATCAAACGACCTTCCTGATGAATCATTCATGAAGTGCTCGGTTTGTCCCCAGGATAGTTAATGCTTTACAAATATAGCTCATCTGTTGACTGACAGTGTCTGTATTGTTTCATAAAATTAATGACAATCAAAAGACACCAGGGACTAAAAGATCCAAATATGGCAAAAGAGGATAAATATGTTCAGATAGGAGTTAAGAAAAGAAAGAACAGCTATATCATGTTATTACCGTATCTGCTGTCTGCATCGTTTGCCTTTGACTTCCTTTGAACTGCAAAACGCAATCCAAAAAACACTTGAACTTGAATCTCAAACTAAGATCTGCTGACTGAACATACAGCAAAACATCCATTAGTTTCAGAAACAGCAACGCATCTGTATAAAATGATATATTACGCCATACAAATTATAATAATATATAGTAAAACTCACCTGACAGAGGGTTCTCGTTGTGTCTCAGTGTTAGCGGACTCTCTGTCCGCTCTCTGTGTGTGTAATGAGCAGCCAATGCCACACCTTTGCTTGGTAAACCAGCTGAAACATTCATCAGTCAGGTGAATATAAAATATCACCTGGTGACCAGAACTAAGAGATTATAACCCAGAGCATTCCACTGTTTTTCTTTTGAACAATAACTAGGTCTTACATTTCTCTAACATAGATTACAACTTTGCATTGTAAATTACTAACCAAACAAGGTGTGTCAATAATAGGAAAAACTGGAAAACATTCTTCCTCTTAAATACGCTTCCTTCTTGCTCACTTATTTTCACAGTGAGAGTTTTGAGTGAGGTACAACTGCAACATATGAGATTACATTTGTTTTTATCTTTTAAAAGAAGTTTCCTCGGCTTGCAAATGCAAATGTACGTTCAAGTTCCCTTTTTCTCAAAACATAACATCAGCATAAGTTCCTTAACTTTATTCTCTGTGATGCGAATGCTATGGTTCAAGTCTTCTGAAGTCATATGGTAGCTTTGTGTGGGAACTGATCCAAAAGTTTAGTTGTTTACACTGAAAACCTTCCACTTCATAGCTCAAATCTAATTTGTACAAATTAAGCATGCAGGCGATTTGCCTTCTGCAAGTGCACTAAATATTCCCTTTCACTTGCAAAAGGGAAATTTGCCAGGTCAAAATCTATTACAATACATGAGAATCAAACAGGTTTGGTATTTTTGATGCAACAGTGTTATTATAGTATAACTGATATACTACATAGGTTTTATTAATAGTTAATAATAATATTAATATTCTGAATGAGTTTTTTATTTGTATATTTTCAGTCTTCATTTTAGTTTTTTAGTTTTTTTTGTCATTCTTTAATGTCTTTAAAGTTTTTCATTTTAATATTTCATTTAATTTCAAGATTCGTTTTTGTTGCTGCAGTTTTAGTTTCCATTTTAGTTAACTGTAATTTGAATATATCTGACAGTGAATGAAATTTGAGAGAAGCAGCAGATGAGAATGAGTAAATTATGTCTTAAAGTCCAGGCTTACCCTTTCATAAATCAATTATATGATTTAAGAAGGCTTGAAATGTAATGTTATGGTACTTTTAATGGTGCTTTTCGACATTTCTGGAGTTTGAAAAGTCAGCTGCTGGTCACCATTTACTTGCACTATATGGAAAACAGCAGCAGACAATGGCATGAGGATGAGTAAATGACAGAAATATGAATTATCAGATGTACTATTCCTTTAAATACCTCTTTAACTCACAGCAAATCAAACACTATCCCCCATGTGTGTCAACAGACGCAACCTTTGCAGACCTTTTAACTTTGTGTATCTGAGAAAACTAAACAATCTTATGTTACACAAGAGTGCTGTTCTTTTCAGCTAAAGATTCAATGGCATATATGAAGATATATTTGAACAAGGCCAACTGTAAGTTATTATTTAAATCATTACGTACATTACCAAGAATCACCCGAACAGCTAAAAGCTATTAAAGCTTGACTCCAAACCCTAAGGTTATGGGTTCGAGTCTCGGGCCGGCAATACCACGACTGCGGTGCCATTGAGCAAGGCACCGAACCTCCAACTGCTCCCGGGGCGCCGCAGCATAAATGGCTGCCCACTGCTCCGGGTGTGTGTTCACGGTGTGTGTGCACTTTGGATGGTTTAAATGCAGAGCACGAATTCTGAGTATGGGTCACCATACTTGGCTGTATGTCATGTCACTTTCACTTTCATATGATGAAGGTTTTATCTGTTACAAGCTAACTAAACTTCCTATTCAATTTCCCGACGCACTGTTCAAACAACTGCCACATTAAAAACAAACTGTAAAATCATCTGCACTATTAAAACGTGGTTTTTCAAACTAAGCTCTCACACAGGGGTCAGTCTCGGCCCTGCAGTTATTCAGTAACTGGGTCAATGAGCCGATACTTTGACATTCATGACGTTACAAGTGCTCTCACAACATCCTGTTAATATTTGACTCGCACGTCTGTCTCTTTGATTGAAGCACAATAACATTTCAATGACAAATAGAAGGAAGAAACGTAAAATTAGAACTCGATAAAACGTTTCTGAGAACTCAGTTGAATCAACAGAAGGTGTTATGTGACGTGATAAGAGTGTCTGGAGGTGGAGTCTTGAGTTTGTTTGTTTTTTTTGGTCAAGGTGTTGCAGGTGGATTATTTATATAGACGTGGAAAAGAGTCTCCGTCAAGTTCCCTCGAAGAACAAAGTGTTCCTTTTCTCTTGCTGAAATGTAGCTTACAACCGAGAAAAATAGTTAACTCATTTGTGTTAAATAGTTAACAGGCATCTTTGAGGAGAAGTGACCGAAAAAAATGGCTGATCATATTTATTTAGAACCAATTTTCACTTAGAATTATATATATATATATATATATATATATTATATATATATATATATATATATATATATATATATATATATCTTATATATATATATATATATATATATATATATATATATATATATATATATATATATACACACACACACAATATATATGGGAGACCAAAGCAAATATAAAAAAATTTTTCCCATTTGCTTAAAAGAAAAAAAAAAAGCACTACTATTGCGTTTAGAGAGATTGATAAAGGAAGTCAGAAGAATTAATGTTGTCCAATATAGAGACCCCTTCGCAGCTTTTTTTTTTATTATTATTTTGGTCATTTAATATCAGGATAAAATATTATAACAGTACATTAAAATATATATATATATATTATTGCTTCATTATAATCTGTGAAAAGCGTCCATTAGCCAATAAGCAAACAGAGCTCAAAGCACACACACCATCTGGTGTTCATTCAGGTGAAATGCATTATTTCTGAGTATAATCATCACATTCAACATCAACAGAAACAATCAATATACTATTTTATTGCAAACACCGATTCTAACATCTAAACCCTTTTATTAAAACATTATTTTGAAAATGACACCACATAATAAAATTTGCATTGAGGACACAGAATAAATACTATAATTTGAGAAGTTTTTATTGTATGAACATTGACAGCTTGTTTCCTATTTAATTGAAAAACAGGACTGACCTCACATTAATGATGAAAATATATCTCACTCAAGGACCAAATCCTACACACATTGTGTGGATTAAAGTGCAAGTCCTAATATTTCTGGATCAGAACAGCAGAGGCGCCGCCTCCTCCATTGCAGATTCCCGCCAGTCCGTACTGCCCGGATTTCAGATTGTGCACCATGTGTCCTACGATTCTAGCCCCTGACATTCTAGAAACCACAAAACCGGCACATTAATTATTACGCAAATCTAATTACAGTATGTCAATATAGTGAACAGTGATGCATGAGAAGCATGTTGCATATATTTACCCAATTGGATGTCCGAGGGAAACTGCTCCTCCGTTGATATTGACTTTGTTGGGGTCAATGTCTAACATCTTGATGTTGGCAAGCACCACGACACTGAAGGCCTCATTGATCTCCCACATGGCAATGTCTTCTTTCTTTACACCGGCTGCCTTCAGGACCTGTGCAAAACAAATGTTACTACACCGAAGGACTTCAAAAACACATTAGCTTAGCAATAAACACATAAACATCAGCTAACCTTGGGGACGGCGAAGGCTGGAGCGATAGGGAAATCAATGGGGGCCACAGCAGCATCAGCAAAAGCTGTGAATTAGGATAAAATGGTGATCTAGATGTGAAGCTAGCAAGCATAGTTCTCTGACAAAACAGGCCATGAATGAGTGTCTAACTACATCTCAGCAGCTAGCTGTAAGTAGCAAAGCTACCAAGTCAACTATATTTTAAGTAGCATGACAGTAAGTCAAAATAGTGTAGTTTTACCAATAACAAGACTTTTATTTTTCAAAAAACATGTAACCATTTAAAAATGCTATCAATTAGGGCTGCAACGATTCCTCGATTAAATTTGAATAGGCGATTTTAAAAAACCTTGATTGCATTTGGCCTGTGTCATATAATCTGCAAAATACCGGAAATGGCGCATTCCACGGACGAGAATCCATGAAACACATTATTAGAACATTTTCCAAGGCTGCATAATTAAAATCATAATAAACCATAATGCCATTGTGAATTTACAAACGCTATGATTCAATTAAATAAATATATGCGCTAATTATTTACATGCGTGTAGGTTACACACATGCATGTCAGAGTGGCTCAGTTCACAGTAAATGCTGCTCCACACAAACTGTTAACATTTACATGTGTGGAGCGCCTCAAACTCCATCTTTGCATATCGTTGTGAGTTTGGGTTAATTATTACATTCATCTCGGAATGTAACACACCATTTCATCAGATTTGTAAAGTAAATCATTTATAAACCAACGCAAACACAGGAGAATATATCAGTATCTTTCGCAATACGCGGACTGTTCATCACGATTTCAAAATCAAAGTTTAAAGTTTACACATTTGGATGTCCAGTTATTCAAGAAATTACAGCGGCTGTAGCTTTTCTGTCATAAAGAAATGGCCAAATATTAAAGATAAAGTGGACAATTGATTTAAATTATGTTTGGTCAATATTAAACAAGGATTAGATCGTGCAGTAAAGTCAAAAAAAAATCATCAGGCCGTTGGTCCCCTCTGCAGGCATTTATTATAATGCGTACGTACGTCAGCTCTATTGTTTATAATACATTATACATTTCAACAGATTTATTCAATAAAACCATATGATTACATGCTTTTGATACTTTATTAAAACTGTAATAAACCTCAACTTAATGAAATATATGCAAAATAAATTTGGAGATCAAAAAATAAAACATTCCTACGTAAACTGTCAACCACCTCAGTATCTGTTCAAATGAACAAAATGCACTATAATTTAAGAGGAGTGAATTGCCTCACCAACGATCTTTGCAAGCGGTGTGATATTGAGCCTCTTTGCCGCATCTGTTGTCATGAGCACGAGAGCCGCCGCACCATCGTTCAGCGTACTAGCGTTGGCTGCCGTCACTGTGCCTGCAAAAACAAACCTTTCGCTTGTCTTTTGAACTGAAAACACTTTTTCAATATCCTCACTTATGGAAAAGAAGTACTTTATAGCATACTTTTAAAAACTGCATAATATACTTCAAAATAATATACTTAAGTGAACACTAAATATAATGTTCTCAGACACTTAATTGCATGTTTTTTGCAATTACATGAAAATGTATCATCTATAATAATGTAGTTAGCTCAGTGCTTTATCCAACCACACTGAATAATTACATCTATTGTCTTTGAAATATGGTTAAAGTGTGCTGTTGAAGGCACTAACAAGCAAATACGGTAAACTAAAATATATTCTGCTGAAACCTATATGTCATAATATAAATATATTTGTAATTTATACTTTAACTTTAAATGTAATATTGAATAACACTACAGTTAAATCATAATCAAGTACCCTACATTTGCTTTAATGTTACTCAACACATCAAAATAAGTGAATAAAATTATTAAAACAACATTTTTAATTGTATTTTATATTAAAACAAAAAAAATTTGAGATTACAAAGTACAAAATGTACTTTTAAAATTTGAAGCCCACTATGTTAAGTACTTTTTCACTGGGGTTAATGATAATCTTGTACCATTCTCTTTCTGGAACACAGCCTTCAGTTTTGGGACTTTGCTGAAGTCAACCTTCCTATATTCTTCATCTTCCTTCACAACGATGTCTGGTTTTCCTGTGCGGTGAGAGAGCTTATTTAATTGCAATTATGTGTCATATTTATAAATTGTGTAATAAAATATTTTAGCTCATAAAAGGGAATTCTTGGGGAATGATACGGAACTTAACAGCTACCGCAGTGAAACCAACCTTTCTGAGGGATGCTTACAGGAACCACTTCCTTGGCCAGGACGCCAGACTCCCATGCTGCTTTGCTGCGGCTGTACGAGTTAATGGCAAATGCGTCCTGCTCCTCCCTGGAGATACCACTGTTCTTGGCTGTATTTTCAGCACAGCTGCCCTAAAAATGGGGAAGTGTGGAGGTGTTTTACACAATCATGGCCTCTCCAGTGTTTACTTACAGTACATTTGCTGTCCAATGTTTCCACACTCCCTTCCTATATTGACTCAACAGCTATTTTCAGGCTTAAATATTATGCAAATACAATGCAATATGTTTTACTGGTTCATAATAACTGTACCATGTGGAATTTGTTGTAGACGTCCGTCAACCCGTCCTTAACAATCAGATCCTCCATCTTCACTCCACCATAAGGGGGCGCTTCTCTGGCCATGACATAAGGAACCTGAGACATGCTTTCCATTCCACCAGCAACCATCACATCCTGGAAGACATCACGTAGATTTACTACCTCTGCTGTATTAGGATGCTAAATGCTCTCACTTTCACACACACAACACTTTCTGAATCTCCTGTCTATCACATTACCTGATGCCCACACATGAGACTCTGAGCGGCCATCATGATGGACTTCATCCCAGAAGCACACACTTTATTGATGGTAGTTGCCGGAGTGCAGAGAGGGAGACCTACATGAGGAAGATAACAAAGATCACACACACTTTTCTTTGAGAAGTTGCATAGTAAATTCCTAAATAAAAGGTGCATATTGTTATGTTTGTTTATTTGTGTGATACAAGACTCACCTGCACCCAGAAGAGCCTGTCTGGTTGGTGCTTGACCTTCTCCTGCCTGCAACACATTGCCCATATAAACTTCTTTCACCTCCTCAACAGGAATTCCTGTAGATGACACATTTTATCATCCAAATAAGTCTTAAAATTGTAGAAATAATAACACACATATATGAATATCATTGCATTAGAATACAAAATATCAAACTATGTTGCATTTGTTGTAGAAACAAACAGCACACCTTTCTAATTCAAATAAATTTGTTGATGAGTTTTTATTATAGCTTAAATTATTATTATATACAATTTATTTAATTTTTAATGTTTTATGAAAAATATCTACTGCTCACTAAAGCTGCATTTATTTGATCAAAAATACTTTAAAAACAGTAATACTGTGAAATAGTATTACAACTAACTGTTTTAAAATATTATTAAACATAATATATTCTATTATAAATATAAGGTATGCCTATGATGGCAAAGCACACAATCCTTCAGAAATCATTCTAATATGCTGATTTCAAGATATATTTCTTATTATTATCAATGTTGAAAAAAGCTGTGCTTCGGTGGAAATTTTTTGTTGAAAAAATAAATTTTTAAGTATTCTTTGATAAATAGAGGTTCCACAGAACAACTTTTATACAAAATATAATTTTTCTGTAACATTATAAATGTTTTACTGTCACTATGGCTCAATTTAATGCATTATTGCTAAATAAAAGTATTATATTCTATCAAAAATGAATTATAGTGAACCCCAACTTGTGAATTACAGTCTACATTTAAAAATATTAATAATATTAAAACATCGTAATATTATAAAAATTCATTTATTTTTTTGTCACATTTTTAATAAACCGTTATATTGTTAAACTACATAATTAAATATAATATATGATAAAATACAAATTCCTCCTAAGACCATCAGAATATTACCTGCTTTCTCAATGGCTCCTTTAATAGCAATGGAGCCAAGTTTAGTGGCAGGGACAGTGGAAAGGCTTCCTCTGAAAGACCCCATAGGAGTCCTGACTGCACTGACGATGACGACTTCCTGTCCAGACAGAGATGAAAGAGGAAGAAATACTCACTCAGTACACACCTGACAGAAACCGCTCTGGCTCCATAAACTGATAAAATCGCATAATATTTTACTCACATTTAGAGACGGTCGTGTGCTGTAGGTCCTGCTCAGATATTTATGTGCCTGCAAAGGCAGATTCAAAAACTATTTTGCTGACATAATAAAATGGCTGTAGAATTTATATGAACGCCTTACATTTTGAACATCTAACGTTACTTTTGAAGAAGTGAGGTGCACTGTTTGAAATGTAAATAATGAAACAGGCCTGCAGTCAAACTGCTGCTTGCTCCGCAAGTCTCGTGGCATAGTCAATATCGGCTATCGACATCGATTTAGTTCAAACTCACCAGATGTCTGCACAGGTGTGTGCGTGTATTGTAAAGAGCACAGGAAGTCATAATCGCGATGGAAAACTGCATACACAAAAGAGAAAATTTCACCTTCAGCTCTCCGAGAGTGTAGTGAACGCTTACAGTGAGCAGCCAATCACAGTATGAGGTGTGTCTGCGTCACATGGCGTCGCCCAGAGCATTATTGGTAATGTAGTTTTTGGCTTGTAAAACCTTCCTAAAAATGTCATATTTGTCTCAGGGTTGGGTTCATAAAGCTTTCGCTTATATCTTTCTTTCTTTCACTTATATTTAGTTAGCCTGTTATATTTTTGGTAGAGAAAGTTTTCTTGAATTTATTCAATTTAACTGAACTAAATGTGTTTTTATAAAAATGGTTTAAATGGTTTTTCTTTTTTAATGTAGTGGTAGTGACACACAGTCCTCTCTAATTTTTATTTGTCAGATAAAATTCAGATATTAATAACGTATAACAACATTGCTTCACTGCTTATTTTTTTGTAAAGAGAAAATAATAAAAGATTGGGCCTATGCCTACAGACATTTTTGACTTTATGCTTTTATACCCACTTTCATATGCACTAAAGTATTTTCGAACAAATTAATACATTATATTAATAGCAACACCACTAGTTTTTATATAGAAAAGGTCTTGTTCAGCTTACAAAAAAAAAAAAAAAATGCATCCACATTTTCTATTCCTATTTATTTTTATTTATTATATTACAAGATGAGTTACAACTGAATTGCAGTATATATAAATATATGTATATATATATATATATATATATATATATATATAAATATATGTGTGTGTGTGTGTGTGTGTGTGTATATTAGTGCTGTCAAACGATTAACGGTGATAAATCACTTCCAAAATAAAAGATTTTGGGTACATATATATGTGTGTGTGCTGTGTATATTTATTATGTATATGTAAAAACACACACATGCATGTATATATTTCAGAAAAATATGTTGAGTTTATATATAAAATATATTTATATATAATATAAATTACATGAATATAAATATATAAATGTAAATACATGTACATATTTTCAAAATATATACTGTATGTGTGTATATTTATATATATATAAATAAGTGCTCCTGTAGCTCAAGTGGTAGAGCATTGCGTTAACAAGCGCAAGGTTGGGGGTTCGATCCGCGGGAACACATGATAGGTAAAAATTGATAGCCTGAATGTACTGTAAGTCGCTTTGGATAAAAGCGTCTGCTAAATGCATAAATTTAATTTAATTTAATTTAAATATACAAAGTACACGCATATATATTATGTAAACAAAAACTTTTATTTTGAGATTAATCGCGATTAATCATTTGACAGCAGTTTATGAAATTCCACGCCTTGAACCCTCTGAGAAATACAGATAACCTAAAAAGAAGAGAAAAAAATGATTACAGGGAACATCATTAAATAATGAATGATTGAATAGTCAGTGTTTTTGTTTTATAGTGTTTAAACTCACCATCATTTTCAAAAGCAGCATCCACCTGTGACCCAATGCCAGGGAAATGATGTTAGTTTTAGGAAAGCCTCCGTCCATTTGAGCTGTTCTTTCATTGAAACTACACCATTGTTAAAATTATGTTAGTTTTGATGTTATTTTGATAAGTGAACACAATATTAAGTGGAGGCAATGGTTAATTTAAGCTAATCATTCATTTTTTTCTTACCTCCAGTATTTGGTTCCAACAAAAAACAAAATGCGCCAGCTGATTTTACATATATCTTTCTCACGTATGTGGGAAACCCGAATTTGGTTATGAGTTTGGGATATCCAGGTAAAGTAGTTCTGCCTTTTACTGCCCAGTACTGCTTATCTGTATGTGGAAGACCACACAACTGCATTTACTGAAGCCATGTTATACACCACCAAAGACACTTAAGGAAATAAGACTTTACCTTTGAAGAGGAAACTAATGTCTCTGCCACTGAACTCATAACCAGCGTCAACAGAGTCAATGGATGGCCAGGTAGATTTTATTTCATGCATTGAAAGTCCACTATTGTAGCCCTTCTTCCAGTAATATCTGATGCAAATGAAGAATTAAATATATATATATATATATATATATATATTGTTTTTTGTTTCTTTTTTTTCTTTTTTTTAAATCATAAATTTGTACTCACGCACCTACACACACGGTGTGTGTGCATGTAATAAAATATATTAAATAAAAATATAAAACATTTTTTTAAAATAAATTCTCCACGGATGCTATTCACTGCATCAAACACCAAGTCACATTAACATGGTTCTGTTGGGCTTGGTCCATGATTTGGTTTTGGTTCAGGTTTATTTGTTTATGTTCTAACTACTAAAGCATGACACAAAATGGGGAGAAAATACATCTTTATTCATAGTTTTATAGTTGATAATGCTCTCCAGTTGCCCTACAATATGATCTATTGTATTTAATTAATGTGTTTTCTGTCACACAAAAAACTTACCATACAGGGCCTGGACCCCACGTCGGTCATCACGGGGAAGTGTACAGCCATTCGTGTTGACATATTGTTAAGTTGGATACATGAAACCCGAAGGGTCATTGGAGTGCTCCAGTCCCACTGCATGTCCGAATTCATGAGCAGCCACCAAAAACAGGTTTATATCTGAAGTAGATTTATGATTTTTGTTTTTTTTTATAATAAATAAATAAAAAAATTAACATACACACAAGCATGTGATTCTGTGTGATTTGTGCATTCACTTTGTGAACTTAGGGTCCATCTCTCATCCTCATCAAAGTGTGTGTCTCCTCCCTGCTCTGGACCGGGTGCGTTGGCATGTGCCAGAACCCCATTAGGCCCATCAAATGGGTAAAATACTCCATGATCTAAAAGGAAACAAATATGGAATAATTAAATTTGTTTATGTTTTTGAAAGAAGCATTTTATGCTCACCAAGGATGCTTAAAAAAAAAAAAAAACACTAAAGCAGTAATATTGTGACATATTACTATATGAAAATTTATTTCCATTATTATCAGTGCTGAATTATCAATAATTTTTGTGTAAACCATGTTTTTTTTTCAGGTTTCTTTGATAAAGAGAAATCAACAGCATTTATTTAAAATAGAAATCTTATATAACATTATAAATCTTTTAACTTTTACTTTTGATGCATTTTAGTGTGTGCTTGCTGCATAAAAGTGTTTTATACACACAATGGTATTGTATCACCGCAAAAATATAAATTAAGCAGCACAACTGTTTTTAGAAATGTTTCTTGAGCACCAAATCAGCATGTTAGAATGATTTCTGAAGGATCATGTGACACTGAAGACTGGAGTATATATTAAAAAACTGCATAAAGTGCAGTTACTAGATAAATAAATATTTAAAAGTTATTAAATAAATACTTATTGGGTACTTACCTTTGCTATTTGATGGTCTTCTGGTGATGCTGTCGTGGGATTGCTGTCGCAAAGAGCCAAACACACCGCAAGTGTCAGGCTGAGAGCTTTTGTTGTCTGCTGCCTGAACATGTTAGACAGAAGTTTGTGTTGTGGATGACTTCACCTCTGACGCTGCTGAATTGTCCTGCTTCAAAAGGATTTTAGGATTTTTATTCCCTGCCTCTGCTTTTGATTTACCACCTTTCTTTTGAGTTTTCTGCTGAGTTTCTGGTAAGATGGAATGCATGCATTTCCCATTTCCTAAAGTAGATGGTCATAAAAAAAGAAAAAAAAAAAGAAAGCTTCTGGATCGGTAAGGGATAACTGATATTAATTTTAAATTTAGGTCTCAGATTTTTATTTTATTTCGTGTCATAAATTTGACAAATATTTTCAACGTTGCAAACGGCTATAAAACATGCGCACCACTACGACTTCAACTAGACTAAGATGGAATGACGATAGGCTACTACAAATTGGATTACTGAAATATGTTTCAAATGTTTGACGGCTTTATAGTGCCTCATTGGGCCTGTTTTAAATGCATACATCGTCATTAAGTTAATTAGTTAGGCTAATTGGAAAATTTATAGAGAGAGAGAAATCTAAGTTAATTCAATTTAAACAAATATTTACTCTAATTTACATTTTGTAAGAATTAAAATGATTTAAAAACATTTGCGCACATGATAAGCTTAATAGTTTTGTTTACTAAGAATTTGACAATGTACCACTTGAGAAAATAGTGCTAAAGTGACCAAGATAAACTCTAAAAGTCTAAATAGTTTTTTAAAGTAGGTTTTCTGAAAATGAAAAAATGACTTGAACGGGTTTTCAGAAGTCAAACTGACACAAACTCACTGAAATAAAATTCAATAAGCAAAAAACAAAAATATTCTACCCCTTCACATTCCACAACCAAATCTATTTTTCTTCTTCTTCTTCTTCTTCTTCTTCTTCTTTTGACTGAATGTTTATTTGTTTTTAACAAGAATAACATACATAATTACACATGTCAAAATTACATTAATAATAATAATAATAAAATACAAATTTACATACCCAATCAAGGAGAGGGTGCATACATAACAACAGTTACTGGTGAATTGATGGTGGTTTGTTCTTTTCTTTTATTATTTTAGGTTTAGTTTTAAATAATCACTGGAATTCCCTTCAGGGCACATACTATACTTGAGATAAAAATACAAAAGCACAACCCCTGAGGCTGTTTAACAGAGGCACTTCGGAACACCCTTATTTATGCCCTAAAATGTAACCACAGGAATTATGTCCATATATGTCTGAGTGACCCATAAACGTAACAGAAGGACTAGCTTTGTTTTTATCAAATCATTATACTGTATCAACCGCACGTGTCAACATGCTTTCACAAAAAGTCTGACATTTTATAAAGCTTTAGAGGTTTACTTATTATTGAGAGTTTAGATGGTTTTACAATGCTGATATTGGATTTATAATAGTTATATAGGTCTGCTCTTTAAATCAGGTCTTTTAAAATGTCCACACCAAAATCATTCTTGCTTTCAAAATGAAGACACTCACATGCTGATAAGTTAAAATAGGCATTTTAGTTTATTAAAAAACAACAACATTAAATTGATTGTGTAAAAATGCATTCTTTAAGTTATATTAGAAGTCCAGTGACAAACAGCAGAATAAAGAAATTAATTGAACAATTAATTTGTTTAAATATATACATGCATTTAAAAAATGTAAATTTACATCCGCTTCCTTCAGGGAAGCTCAACTAATAACAGGGCAAGAAAAAATTGTTCTTCAGCAAACGCAAGAACCTCTTACTGTATAATCCGAACTCATACACATTTGTCCCACTGTAGAGATAAATGTAACCTGGAAGAAAAAAAAATCATTCAGTTTTATGAAGTATAATCATTGCACATTAATGCTTGTAGAAAAAGAGATTAGAAACACTACCGTTGGATATGTGGGCTGCTGTAACCTCTGCAGTCATCCCTGGAAATCCACTTTCCACTAGTTGGGGATACCCTCTGTCCATCTTCTTTGCCCTCTCATTATATTCCAAAAAAAGGGGAATTCTAACAGCTTTTCAGAGCTAACTGTAAGGGCTTTTGTTTACGATGCAGCACTTGACCCACCTGTAGTAAACCTTGTCAACAAAGAGCAGTGTTTTTCCTGAGTTTTTGTCATAGACGGCTGCACTAACTTTTCTCACCGAAGATGGCAGACCAAAGCTGCTGAGAGTCTTGGGATAGCCGCGCTCAAGATTGATGCCATTAAATACCCAGACTTGTCTACCTGTAAACAAAGACAGACTACAATAAGATTTTTTCTGAGCACGGATATAGAGATTGTAAGGGTGATTGTGGTTCCAGCATCCCCAGATTGTTTGAGAAGATACCTTTGAACAGGAAAAGTTTATCTTGCACTGGATCCTCATAAGCAGCATCTATATTATCCGGAGCACTGGCCCAGAAACTCTTGATCTGAAGTTGCGTCACAGTTCTGTTCGGAGATCTACGCCAGAAAAAGCTGAAGATACAGACATGAAGTCATTTAATTTAAATATTTAGGTCTATAGAAAATACTTGCATTTTTATTTGTATTACCTGTCCTTGAAGAACATTGTTTCACCCCTTAGAGTTGTAACTGCATCCAGGATCAGATCTGGGTCACAAGAGTTAGGAGCTGTTGGTACTTCAGGTTGGATGAGGGTACTGTCTCTGTTTGAGCCTGAAGGAAACACCATATATTAAACAAATGACTGAATATTTTCAACTTAAAGATTGTAGATGTGCTCTTTAAGACCATACGCTTACCATAGAGCGACTGAATCCCTCTGATGTCATCACTGGACAGAGAGAAACGATCCGGATCAGTAAAGCTGTATGTGGGAAACATCAGAGCGCCAGAAACATCAGAATGAGAAAGACCCAAAGAGTGACCAAACTCATGGGCGGCCACCAAGAACAGGACAAGTCCTGTGGAGAAATTAAGCAGAATAGTTTAAGGTATAAATAAAAATCAAACGTGAGTGGTGCTTAAGTTACAATCTGTTGTAATGAGTTTATTGCACTACTAAAATGTAGAACTTCTGAAAACTATATCATCATCAAAATAAAAATCACCACCAAATCAACGGAATGTGAAAAGCTCATCATCATCAAAATGTGCATCTCCACCGATTCCAGGAGAAGGAGCAAAAGCATGAGCCAAAATGCCTTGTGGTCCATCAAACGGGTAAGCATCCCCATGATCTGTAAGAAAGAGTTTTTAGTGTTCAATAAATATGTGGCCTAATATATCCATAACGAAGTCTTCTATTTAAATAGACAGTATGAAAGTGATATAAAAATGTTTTTAAATCACAGAAGCTAGCCTTGGCTTTAGTTAAGACATTCAAAGAAATTTTGTAATTAGGTTGGTAACGACTGATCTGACTCAGACGCATCGATCTTGGATTATGTCTGCTAAATCATGAATTTTAAGCTATTTAACCATTTGAAACACTAAATTCGAGGGAATTTGGATTTAAAAAAGTGTAGACTACAATATTTGAAACACATGGGTATCAAATAAATTATTTTACAAGTGCAAAGCAAGCGTTCCCTCACACAAGAGCTGGCGGTCCACAGCTCTTAACCACAGCAATAATTATTTCACTGAACAATCGTATTGTAATGACAGTACATGACTAATTGGCCTGCATTTATCATCAGTCACACTGAATTAAACTGAAAAGAATTCAACAAAATATAAACCCAGATAGATAGACAACTTACATCCTGTAGCAAAGGAGATTGTGATGTCAGCTGTGCCGCTGTAGATACGCGTGAATTTCAGAGGAGTGACTTTGGCCCAGACCTGCAGGGCTTTCTCCATGGTTTTGTCCACTTCATCTTTTGACATGTCAGGGGTGTAGTTCAAGATTCTGTAAAAGTGCCATAGTCTGTATTTGCTTCTTGCAATCTTTTATATGTCATACAAAGTGAACTGTTACACACCTGTAGGTGAGCTTGTTGGTCTGCCATTTGGGTCTGCCTCCAAATGTGGAGTACGCAACAACATCTGGAACTCCACAGCGGGGCTTCTTCATCATCTCCATTGTTTCTTTGTCCAGCTTTCCAGTCACCTTAAGCCCGAAAAACTTCTGCATCTCTTTCATCTTCTCAGTCAGTTGACTGGACTCTCTTCGGTCAAGGCAGTCATTTCATCTGTTACATCTGTTAGATTGTAAAAGCTCTTCAGGTAATGCTATAAGATAAAAAAAAATGGAAGAAATGATGAGCAAAGACCAACAAAACACACAAACAGGTATTATATTAAAAATAAAAAACATACCTCTGCAGTGGCTTCATCTTTGTCAGATGGTTGTAAAATCGGTCCAGCATGAATAACAAGCACCAGGCTTGCAAGAAAACACATCTGACTGTGAATCCTCATGTTGTGAGCTGCTTCTTATGCTCTTGCGTTTCTGATTGGCAAAGGTTTGATGGAAGCTTATATACTCTTAGAACTGTGAAGGTTTGAGCAACAGGTGAAGTCATCAGCCGCAAGTTTCTGTGAGTAAACCATTAAAATGACAGACAAGGCGTAATTACAGGATTACCAGCTTCCTTTAAGTATACTTTGCCCTGTTAAATAAAGTTCACCATACATTTAAATGTGTCTATATATATATATATATATAATATATATATCAAAAAAATATATATATATATATATATATATATATATATATATATATATATATATATATAAACGTTTTTACAATATTTGAAAGTATTACAAATTACCAGTTAACAGGTTTTTAATAATAAATATTTTGTTAACATAATTATGAGTAAGACTGAATCACAAAACCTCAAGTACAGAAGTGAAGCTTGACTCTGTTAATTTTTTACTCTGATTGCACTAAAATAATGCAACCATTGTTCCTTATCAGAATGAGAACAGCAAGAAATCAATAGACATACATGGACATGTCAGACACAGTCTCAGAGCAAGTTCCTGATTCATCGTCATCTCTGGTTGTGATTCACTGGTGTGGCATCAGTCACCCAACAACAACCGGGGCGTCCACTGTGTTCATGTTTGCTTGCAGGTACAGTAGGAGCTTATGGGGATTTAAAAATGCTGATACACATCCAAACAAACTTTAAACACCTCCCCTTATCCTCAAGAGGAAAGTGGTGTATGCATTCTCTTATAAAATGGCAAAAGTTGTATTTTTAAGGTTAGAGTTTTGCAAAAAAAAAAAAAGTTCAATTGCAAAACATGCCAAAGGGAAATCCCTATGTGAAATGAGGCTCTGCATGTACAGTTTATTGGATTTTGTTTTCTTCTTCAGTTTTCAATTGTCCATTACTATTTTCATAGGAATTTTGTTCATATATGTGAGCGGGCCCATATGTGGCATAAATATAGTTGTTTTTATTTTACAAACACACTCATCCATTCCTTCAAAAGCTCATATGCAGAAACACTTCATGTTATATCAACGGCAGCATGTGCTTTCATTTGCTGATCTGACATTTTATAAAAGGCTTATTTATTGTTGCGTGTTTACATTATTTGAAAAACTTTCAGTTTTTAAAAGAGGTGAGTCTGAAAGGCCCTGAGTCTTGAGTATTTCCCAGCCAAACCCAATTCTTGCTTTCAAAATGAACATGCTTGCTTTTGAATTGAATTAAGCTCTTTAATGATTTTGGAAACAATCAATACATTAAATGATTCTGTAAAAATAAGCTGTCACGGTTTGGCAAGGGAGGACCCAGATACAGAATGAACGGGGCAACAGAGTTTATTAAAGGGGTCATATGATGTTGCTAAAAAGAACATAATTTTGGTGTATTTGGTGTAATGAAATGTGTTTATACAGTTTAAGGTTCAAAAAACACATTATTTTCCACATACTGTACTTTTATTGTTTCTCCTCTATGCCCCACCTTCTGAAATGCGTCAATTTTTACAAAGCTCATATACCTGAAAAGCGAGACAGTGTCACACACCACTGTCCAGAGTGAGCTACTTAATATAGAGTGAGTGGAGGCCGGCTTGATTGAGCAGAGGCGGGCGGTTTGAGAACAGCGCGGCCGGCGGATTCTACGAAGGAGCATCCGGCGGGCTTGCGGCAACCACATGTGATGACCCCGGGCTGGACTCCACTTCATCCACAATGAAAGCTGATCTGGCGAGCCACAGAGCAAAGTTGATGTATTTCCTCAGCGACCAGCACGGATCAGCTCCAGGTATGACGAAGTGGATATTATCCTCTTTTGGAAGGCCAAACAAAGTAGTTTCGCTTTCACAGTGAAACACACAGCGTCTATACGACATGGTGGTGGCGGCAACAACAATACTACAACTAGAATAAAAGGAACGCCTTCTTTCTTTGCATGAACATTTGGGCAGCATTTGGATTTAAGACTTTATTCTTTATAACTTGACAGATCTTCTTTATGCACCAAGAGCTTGTAACTTGTAAGGAAAAACTGAAATCGCTCATATGACCCCTTTAACAAAAATGGGAACACAAAAGGATGAGGCTGGAAGACAGTCCACACAATAGGGCAGGGCACACGACAGGAGAACAGGCTGGTCGAGGATGGGAGTAGCTCCAGACTCCATGGTAAAAGGGGATCAGGTAGCAGCTCAAGGAGCCACAGGCTTGGCATGGGGATAATAACTCTTGAAGCACCGAAATGTCTGTCAGGTCCGAAGAATCATCGACCAGGGAGGACTAGACAAGACAACAGGAGAGAGACAAGAGATAGACACAGATCAAAAGTAAAAACTTATGAAAACAAAAGGATAACAATAGGGAAAAGCTAGAATTAAATGACTAGAACTACAAATAAAATAAATAAAGACAAGACAGCAACCTTGCTGAAAACTAGAAAGTAAATAAAAGGACAAAACCAAAAGACTCAAAAACTAAAATAAAGAACCAAACCACAAAGACTGTAACTAGACTATAGACTAAATACGGGAACAAATTAAAACTAGAATTAACAAGAGGGAAACTGTAGTGATGTTACATATGACACTGAAGCTTTAAAGCGCATATCGAGTAAGCAGCGCAGTTTCTCAAGAAGCTCTGTG
The DNA here is from genome assembly GCF_018340385.1 of Cyprinus carpio. Classification (NCBI taxonomy): domain Eukaryota; kingdom Metazoa; phylum Chordata; class Actinopteri; order Cypriniformes; family Cyprinidae; genus Cyprinus; species Cyprinus carpio. Next base: position 18,211,425 of record NC_056606.1, on the reverse strand, counting down.
CCGATGTGTTGGTTTCAGATAATCACGTAATCAACGAAAACCGAAAGGTGCATTCGACTTTACGCAGCACTGCGCAGACCGATCGCAATCTCACTTGAAGTAGTGCATGCCGGTTAGAAATTTTGTCCGACTTGAGACGGTCCCAATGCCACATGACTGTCACGTGTGCCATCAAAGAACTGCGAGAGCATTTCGAGAGCAGCTGGCTGACTCAGCTACCGCTGTTTCTCCAGAGCTACTAGGTGAGTTTGACTTGAAGAACGGCTACAGACGGCAGTCAACGAGAGCAGTTGATTATGTTGAACTTTATTCTTGAAAAGATTTCGCTGTATTAAGCAGTAAATAAAAAAAAAAATTTGTTGCTCATGAAAATGTTTCTGAAACGTCTTTGTATTTGACAAATACTGCATTTAATTCACTTCATCTGTGATAAAGTATGCAAGCACCGCATGAGTGTCGGCTTGACATGTCTGTTTTCAACTTCGCCCCCGACTGCAAATGGCTACTTTCGTTGACTGCTGTCTGTAGCCGTGCTTCAAGTCGAACGCACCTGAAACCTCACTTTCTGTCCAATCACATGCCCGTGTCAGATTATCGAACAGTGTGGTGAATTTGGCCAATCATGAAACAGCTGTGTCGTCATCAGTGCTCCTGCAGTCGCTCTGAAGAAACTGCGGTGGCTGAGTCAGCCGGCTGCTCTCGAAACGCTCTTGTGGTACTTTGATGCCACACATGACAGTCATGTGGAGTCGGCGCCATCTCAAGTCAGACAGAATTTCTAACCGACATGCACTGCTTCAAGTCAGAAAATGATCGATCTGCGCAGTGCTGCATTAAGTCGAACGCACCTAAAGACACAGCCATGTGCTCAGGCACAAAATAAACAAAGACAGGACAGGGCAGGATCCTGACATATGCAATAATTAAGCAATGCAGTAATAATAAAGCAATAAATTAGAAGTCCAGTGACAAATTGAACAATTGATGAATAATTTATTTAATTAGTTTTAAATGCACATGTATTAAAGTAAGTGCTGTAATTTTGAAACACCCCATTACACTCCATCTCCATCAATGTTTGAGGGAAGCTGACTAACAGGGCTGGAAGTAATCGTTCTTTAGTAAACGAAGGAGCTTTCTATCGATGGAGCTGAACTCAAACAAATTTCTCCCACTGAAGAGATAAATGTTATCTGGAAGAAAAGACCACCCCAGACCAGGTTTTGACAATCTGGTTTATTAAGTGGGACGTCCACTATGTGAAGAACTGCAGAAAATGTGCTTCCAGTAGTTACTTTAACAGGTTTTCACTGTATAATTTTTACACTTTACACACATTAAAAATAAGAGGATTGATATTGGTAGCATGTAAAACATGGACCAAAACAATCCAAGGTTTTTATTTAGCACAGTGGCTAGATTAACAAATAGCCAGATGCCACCGGATCTAAATATTCCCTCACAGTTTAATAGTAATGACTTTAAGAATTTCTTCACTGATAAAATAGATAACATAAGAAATACAAATAGCAAATGTAGATTCTGTAGCATCTAATACTTCAGTCATCACACCCAAAGATAAACTGCAGTGCTTTACAACTAGTATAGGACAGGAAGAGCTAAATAAACTTTGCTAAATAAATGCTGCATCTAAACCAACAACATGCCTGTTAGATCCTGTACCCACTAAATTACTGAAAGAGTTGTTACTGTACCTGTAGCAGAAGAACCGCTTCTCAATATTATTAACTCGTTATCTTTAGGTCACATCCCAAAACGATTCAAGCTGGTGGATATTAAGCCTCTTATTAAGAAACCACAACTAGATCCTAGTGAACTGGCAAATTACAGACCCATTTAAAATCTTCCATTTATGTCTAAAAATTTTATAAAAAGTTGTGTCTGCTCAGTTGATCTGAAGAATTTCAGGCAGGTTTCAGGCCCCACCATAGCACAAAAACTGCACTTGTTAAAATTACAAATGACTTGCTTCTTGCGTCAGACCAAGGCTGCATCTCATTGCTAGTTTTACTTGATCTTAGTACTGCGTACGACACCATATATCATGATACAAAACTATACATGTATTTAAGGGCAGGCTTTAAGATGGTTTAGATCCTACCTGTCCGATCACTACCACTTCTTTTTATTTAAATGGGGAGTCATCTCAATTATCGCCAGTAAAATATGGAGTGCCACAAGGATCTGTCCTAGGTCCTCTGCTAATTTCAATATGCATTTGCCCCTTGGTAATATTATTAAAAAATACAGGATTAGTTACCACTGTTATGCTGATGATACACAACTATATATCTCAATGAGACCAGATGAAACTTCTAAATTATCTTAGCTAACAGAGTGTGTTAAAAATGTAAAAGATTGGATGACCAATAATCTTCTCCTATTAAATTCAGATAAGACAGAGATATTACTTACTGGACCAAAAAACAGTACACAGAATCTCTTGGATTACAATTTGCAACTAGACGGATGTACTGTTACTTCCTCTAGGGGAAGTTGTGGCCTAATGGTCAGAGTGTTGGACTTGCAACCCACGGGTTGTGAGTTCGAGTCTCGGGCTGGCAGGAATTGTAGGTGGGGGGAGTGAATGTACAGCGCTCTCTCCACCTTCAATACCACGACTGAGGTGCCCTTGAGCAAGGCACCGAACCCCCAACTGCTCCCCGGGCGCCGCAGCATAAATGGCTGCCCACTGCTCCGGGTGGGTGTTCACTGCTGTGTGTGTTTCACTGCTGTGTGTGTGCACTTTGGATGGGTTAAAAGCAGAGAACGAATTCTGAGTATGGGTCACCATACTTGGCTGTATGTCACGTCACTTTCACTTTTTTACAGTCAAAAATCTGGGTGTTATATTAGACAGCAACTTGTCTTTTGAAAATCATATTTCCCATGTTGCAAAAACCGCATTCTTCCATCTTAGAAACATTGCCAAGCTACAAAATATGTTACCTGTTTCTAACATGACTATTTTAATGCACTTCTACAGGTAGGTGGTTGTCCTGCATCGTCAATAAACAAGCTACAGGTAGTCCAAAATGCAGTGGCTCTCTAGAGTCCCTCTAGAGTCAAGAAAATATGATCATATTAATATTCATCATACCAATTTTACAGTCTCTGCAATAGCTACCTATTAAGTTCCGTATCAGTTACAAAATATTATTACTTACCTACAAGTGCTAAATGGTTTAGCTCCTGTGTACCTAACTAGACTTCTACCACGCTATAATTTATCATGCTCCCTGAGGTCGCAAAACTCTTTTTTTTTTAAAAAAAGGGAGGGATTTTTTTTCTTTTACATACAACCACAGTGTTACGCTAGGTTTCACTATTCTAGACTGTTTTTTCTGCCTCTAAATAGTCCAATCAGCAATGAGTCGCATTTTGTGTAGTACCGCGTTCCAAGCGGGATATATCGCCCTCCAAAGGGCACTTCGGAGTGAAAACAATCATGGCCACCATATTGAACTGCAATAGCTTTCACTATTCTAGACTTTTTTCTGCCTCTAAATAGTCCAATCAGCATCGAGTTGCGTTTTGTGTAGTACCGCATTCCAATTGGGATATATCGCCTCGAAAGGGCATTTCGGAGTGAAAACAATCATGGCCACCATACTGAAGGGTCATTCCAAACCGAAGTACTCAAAACTGGCCACTTCAAAGGGCCCTTCAGAATGAAAGATTTTGAAGGGTACAACTGAAGGACACTTCGAGCTCCCATGATCCTTTGTGCAGATTCTTTGCATGATGATGGCGCATCCGTGTGGGCACGTGATGATGATGCAGAAGGGCACTTCAAGAAACAGTTGTTTGGTCCCCTACACCCTTCAACCCTTAGGGCATAGGGATGAGCCCTTCCGAATGGAACGCAGGGTAAGTCTGCACTTTCATGAAGTAATGCCGCTTTGACTGTCGGGTAGAAGTCTGCTGCGGAGCTCGCCCCACTGCGGGCTCAGCAGAAGTATTTGCGCATAACAGCCGCAAAGGGGGCGCTTACGAGCAGCCTTCTGAATGCTCGTCTCATGGACTCAATAGACACACGCACACGGCGGCCATTTTAAGTCCTTAAGGCCGCAACTGCACATGAAGTGTTCCATTTGGACAGAATCGCCCCAGGTGCTCTCATAAGCCCCTTTCTTACTGCAATTCCAGAAAATGCATGGGTAATGTGTCCCGGAAATTGTTCCCCGGTCACTAGATTTTCCCCCTTTCACATTACCAGTGATTTCCCGGAATTTGTGCATGCGTTCACACACAACCCATAAAGGTCTTGCAATGACACGTGACATCAGGATGTGACGTGTAATGTACGAGTCGAAAACACTAGGCACGTTGTCTTTCACTTAAGCTGGCAAACAATCTTATCTTCAGCGTGGATAGTGAGGAGCTAACTGATCTCTGCTTCATTATAGTTTGCACATATTTTTTCATCGCGAACGTTGATCTACCTTCAAAAAACCTGGTATAAGAGTCCCACGATAACATGCATCATCACTATGACACACCCTTTACGGCATTGGTTCTGGCTTTTGTTCACACAGAAGGCGATCCGGCAATTTTCCGGGACCAACGTGCAGTGTGAAAGGGGCCATAGACTTCCATACAAAGATTTTATTTTTTTTAACTGCAGGCACTGCAATGCAATCTCAATAAGTTCTGGGAGGGCTAGCACTAACGTGCTTTCGTCATCGTCTCTCGGAGAAGGTGAAAAAACACGAGAGAGCAAAGATGCATATGGACAGATGGGAGCAGTGTAATTCGATTGTTAAGAGGTGATGTTAGAAGCGCTGTTTCCGGGTCCAAGCCTCAACTCACTTCACTTGAGAATACTGGCTCAGCAGTCATTTATGAGCACTGTTTATTTATATTAAACATTTAAGCTAAACGTTTTCAAACTTACGGTGTACACTACAGTCTCTATGCTCACAGCGTCCCAAACACAAATAATTTTTTATATTTATTTATTTTTATTTATATTTTCATTGTCTGACCATCTGGGATTTCGGTATGGAGTTAAAGGTTAGGATTATAATTTTTTTGGTAGTATAATATTGCATTGTGAGTTTATATTAGCACCTTTTGTTGTTTTCTCGTGGTATCTGATAGAGCGTTTGGACACGGAAGAGGTGACACGTGACGTCAGTATTAACAAGCGAATATAAGTGAGCAGTATAATATAAGTGAGTAATGTAAGTAAGCAGTGTACTGTAAGTGAGTAATGTGATATAAGTGAGCACTGTAATGTAAGTGAGTTTATTTGTGACTTTAATTATTTCTTATTAAACTGAAATTGAAGTAAAAAATTTTTTGGAAAAACATAGTAACATAAAGAGAGCAAGAGACTGATTGCTAGAGTCAGTTTATTTTTAATTAATACTATAGTAGTTCAGTTTCCTTTACATCTTTAACTAACTGTTAATGTATCAATTGAATGGGTGACCTATCCTCATTTATCAAGCAAACATTTGAAACAACATACAGAACTACCAAATTTTGCTAAAAGTTTGATTGAATCATATAATAATTGCTGTTAATAGTGTTCATCGTCTGTTTGATTACGTCTTTAATTTTTCCGTACATTTCTGCCATATGTACATAAACTGATAAGCTACTACTAAATATATTGTAGAAACTTAAATTTCTGTAAAGTTGCTTTGGAACGATTTGTATCGTAAAAAGCGCTATACAAATAAACTTGAATTGAATTTGATATCAGAGAAAATTACAGATGGTGGAATTAGAGAATGGGTTAGGCAGGGTTGAATAAGTCAGGAGGAGAGCATAGAGGAGATTCTGGATTTGGGTGACATAGATATACAAAGAATGTTACAGTAAACATCTTGAACTGTCATTAAATTAATATTTTCAATTAATTAATGCAACGACTGACATCGCCCTGGAAAAACAGTTGATGTATTGTTTGTTTTTGTTGTCTTTTTCACACACAGGAATATTTTTTAGCTGTTTAGATGTGAAGAAAATGTTAAAAAAAAATTTAAATAATATTAATAATCACGATTAAATTATACTACATTAAAATAATTGTTTAAATGCATCATTGTACCTATTATTAATATATTTCTTTCCTCTATACATTTATTTATTTATTCTTTGCTTTGAATTGGCTGTTTTGTCATATTGTCGTATATTGTGTTCAGTTAAAAAAAAATATGTTTTTAAAAAGATGATGTTTCTTGCATGAGTATTTATGATATCACTGATTCTTGAGAAGTGGGACAAAACAGGGTGCAATATTGAAAAAATAAAACCTTGTACTCAGACAAATGAAACTACATGTTTGTATCTTACTGAGCTACTGAGATATGCTTTGATTCTACTTCCCAACTTTTTATCAAAATGTGCTTTTTACCTTGCCACCACTTATTTTGCAATCAAGCAATCCAAATGTTATAAAACTTACCAAAGCCTGTCTGACACTGATGTACTCTGAAGAGGTGGAATGTGGAAAGGTGGTGGTTTAGAGTGACAGCTTAGGACACAATTTTGAAACCTTATGAAACGCATGTGTGATTGAAAAACTTGCTTTGATATGAGATATTCTTAAGTGTTGCTTTTGATAAAACAAGCTCTTTTTCATAAAAAAAAAACAAAAAACAAAAAACATTTGTATTAATTTTATAGCATATGAATGATTGAACCCTTATCTGTGGACACACTGTTTTAGATGTAGTGAGAAGACAAAAGTGTCATAGATTTGATATTAATGATAAAATTAAATTGAAGGGGATAATTGTGTTAAATACATTATATTATAAATCACTCATAACATTAACAATTGAAAATGTTTACATTTTTTAAACCTAATAGCAGTCCCATGTCTCAAGAATAAGTGAGATAGATCTATTAAAATTTTTCTATTAAAAAATCTATTAAAAAAATTAACCAAAATATTCTTCTTATTATTATTAAATACTGAAATATTTACATTTCACAGATGTTTTATGACATCATAGGTATATATAAAATGTATAACATTATTTGTTATACACATATTATTAAAAGGTGTTAGATATTCAATAATAATATAACATATATAATATAAAAAACACATTAAACACTTTCACCATAATTTTGAAATTTATATACATATATTGTTAAAAGAAAAAAAATCTGTGGAGGCAGATGTTATGTTCAGTCATTTAATATCATTTAAAGGGGTCATATGATGCAATTTTTGCATAAAGAAGATCTCTAAAGTTGCAAAGAATTAAGTCTCAAATCCAAAGAGATATTCTTTATAAAAGTACAGAGTCAACCATGCCCCCCTAAAACGGCTTGTTCTAACACACCCCCATGTCTACGTCACGATGTGGGGAAGATTTGCATAACATCACCCAAATGTTCACGCAAAGAAAGAAGGCGTGACTTTGATTCTTGCTGTAGTATTGTTGCTGCCGCCATGTCGTGGAGACACTGTGTGTTTTGTTGTGAAAGCGAAACTACTTTGTTTGGCGTTCCAAAAGAGGACACAAATAGAAATCAGTGATTAAGTTCCAGAACAGTTCAACACAAAAATTAAGATGAGTGCAGCGCATTTTATGGAGAACAAGGGCTGTTTCCTGAAAGAGTAGCCTACAATGCCGGTGTCTGTTTCTATAAAGTGGGGCAATAACAACTTTGCAAGGACAGTCTGGCACTCCTGACTCACAGTCTGTACGTTTACATTTTCAAAGAATTTGCCTGACGATTCAAATGCGAGTTTTGAGCAGTGTAGAGTAGCGCTTGTTGCTTGTCGTTTCTCCGATCACAAATGCAGACATGGTTTTATGTTTGCGCAGTGTGATACACAGTGTGATAGGTAACGCAACGCATAAAAATTAGTATAAGTCATTATAATCAGTAATTATGTCCCCACTGGATGCAACAAATGCCTCATTTATAATGGGTTTTACTGGTTTTGTCTCGTCGCGCAGGGGGACACGGCATCATAGTATAGTAAGGGGTGTAACATTTCCATCACGCCCTTGTGGTATTCGGCCAATCACAGTGCACTGGATAGCTGGCCAATCAGAGCACACCTCACTTTTCAGAACTATGAGCTTTGTAAAAATCAACATGTTTCAGAAAGGCGGGGCATAGAGGAGCAACAATAATGTACATAAGTAACGGAGCAATTCCAATAGGGTCCTCACACCATCAATGCTCGGTGGAAAATAATGTTTTTTTTTTTTTACCTTAAACCGCATAAACATATTGCATTACACCAAATTAACAAAATAATGTTCTTTTTAGCAATGTTATATGACCCCCATAACTTAACAGATAATTAATTATATTAAATAATAATCATGTATGATTAAATTGTTTTTTTTTATATATAAATTTTTACACAGACACTTGCAACATCTAAAGTTACCTGATCATATTTCATGTATCATAGTGATTTCTTCCCTGCAATGTAGCTCATTTCTAATTGGTTAACAACACTGTGTCTCATTCTCCCCTATTTAGCATTAATAAAAAGGCAAAAATAAAAACACAAATAAAAAAAACAACTGTTTATTAAATCTTTATTTGGAAATTGCATGTCATATACAATCATAAGACAATAATCATCATTTTGTCATTTTGTTCAAACAAAAGTCCTCATAATTCTGTGTGTGTTTAAGGCCATGTCATCTTAAAGTTTGATTTTTTTTTTTTTTTTTTTTTTTTTTTTTTTTTAAAGCAAAGGGTTTTCTGTGAGGGTTATGTTTAGGGGTCGGGTGAGGGTTAAGAGATAGAAAATATGATCAGCTCAGAGTGGCTGCGTCTACTCAGTCGTGATTTTTTAGAGTTCCTTCATTGCTATGTGCTTTTTCTGCATCGTGGCAGATTTTGTACATACAATTTATTTCCTATGGCAGTAAATTTTGACTGCAAACAGGACAAACATGAAAATTGTTTAAGAATGGTCTATCTTGTCAGTTTCCCTACCAATCACAATTCTTGCTTCCAAAATGAACACGCTCACATACTCTTACACTTTAATTTATTTGAAAATCGTCAATTACATTAAAATGATTCTGTAAATACATTCTTTCTAAAATTTTAACAGCAATAAAGTCAAGTGACATCTTTGAAAAGCATATTACAGAGACACAACGAGCAATTCATTTTTAAATGTTTTGTATTGAAGTTAGTGTTGAAGTGCTACATGCATTTCTAGTTTCAGGGAAGCTTGACTAACAGAACAAGAAGTAATTGTTTTTCAGCACACGCCGGAGACCCTTACTACTGGAGCTGAACTCATACAAATTTATTGTCCCACTAAAGAGATTTAAAAAAAAAAGAAGTCAGAACGTCATGAAATTTCACATTAATGCTTGAATAATTTTATTTGTATTGTTGCAGATCTGTAGAAATTAAAGTTAGAAACACCTATCGTCGTCAATGTGTACTGCTGTAACCTTTCCAGTGATGACTGGAAATGCATCTTCCACTTCTCTGGGTTTCCCTTTGTCCATCTTATTCAACCTTTCATTATAGCTATGAAAAAAGGGGGAAATTTTACATTTGTATGTCTTTTCACAGCAAATTTTAAGGGCTTTTGTTTATGATGCAGCACCCAGCTGTTGTAATATTTGTAATATCTGTTAACAAAGAACAGTGTTTTTCCTGAGTTCTTGTCGTGGACAGCAGCATCAACTTTTGCAACAGATTCTGGCAGACCAAAGCTGCTGAGAGGTTTAGGATAGCCAGGCTCAAGAGCGTTATTTAAGACTCCTTGACCTATAAATAAATAAAGGCCACAATAAGAGTTTTTTGCATACAGGTGATTGTGGTTTCAGCATTCCCAGATTGTTTGAGAAGGTAGTTTTAAATAGGAAAACTATATCTTCCACTGGATCTTCATAAGCAGCATTTATATTATCAGGAGAGTTGGGCCAGAAACTCTTGACTGGAAGTTGGGCCTCATTTCCTTTCGGGGAACTAAACCATAAAAAGCTGCAGAGAGAGACAATGAGTCGTTCAATTTTAAATATTTTGCTTATAAATACACAAGATTGTTAACTGATTTGTGTATTACCTGTCCTTGAAAAACATTGTTTCTCTTTTAAAAGTTGTCACTGCATCCCAGACCAGGTTTCTGCAATCTGAAAGAGTTGTTGGTGGACCAGGTGGACCTGAAGTGAATACCACATAGTAAACCAACAACTCGATACGTTTGACTCCAACATCGTAAATGTACTCTTGAAGATCATAGGCTTACCATAGAGTGACTGAATAGTTGTCATGTCATCATTGGACAGAGAGAAATGATCCGGATCAGTAAAGCTGTAAAAGGGAAGCATTGGAGCTCCATAAACGTTGGCATGAGAAAGACCCAAAGAGTGACCAAACTCATGCGCAGCCACCAAGAACAGGACAAATCCTATAGAGAAAATAAGCAGCACAGTTATGGTACCAATGAAAATGTTTAACTCCCAATTTAGATTCTTACATGAAATTAAAGTGGTGACGAAGTTGAAGCTCTAAAAACAACTCTAGCTAAAAAAAATTACCTTTTGATGAGCGGAAAGTAAAAAACTCATCATCATCAAAATGTGCGTCCACCGAATCCAGGAGCGGGAGTGAAAGCATGAGCCAAAACACCATTTGGTCCATCAAATTAGTTATTGGCACCATCACCATGATCTGGAAAGAGTTTTACATTTAGGTGTTTTACGTTTGATTTTTGATATATATATTGTCAGGTGTTCTATTATTAGACAGAGCATGTACTGTAGAGTGCTATAGATTCTGTTTAGAAATAAATCAAAAGAACTTATGCTCTACTATAATGATTTACACATTTTCTTCGATGAATATAAATATAAATATAAATATTAACATAAAAATAAACAGCTGCAAGCAGCAATTAAGGAGCCAAGCACAAACCTATAAATACAGTCACTTGTAAGATCACATAATTGTTTATGACCTTCGATTCTGTAAGACCCAGGGAACAGAAAAAGGTGAGAATCATGGCCATCGGACAAAATTTAAACAGCTGTAAGAAAATTTGTAAATGTTGTTATACCTTGTGACAACAAACTGGTGCCAGCCCAAAACATTAAAGGTTGCTTCAGAGCATGGTGCAGAAGACACATATCAAGTAGAGGCTTCACTTTGCTGAATAAACAGCTTTTCCGAGGAAACAGCTTATCACTGAATGAACTGACAGCCTATCAGCTAATCTTTAACTTTTTGGCATTAAACAATAGTTTTATTGTTTACATTATAGAGTTATAGAGTTTACAGTACATTAAAAAATACCGTTTTATAAGAGAAGTCACTTTTTGTGACTGGTAGGTCTTAGTTTACAGCAGCTTTTTTGAGCCCTTGAAGGGCACTTCGGGAAGGGGGCACCATTTGTAGGGATGTTCCAAATGAAAGTGAACAACTGAATCCCTTCACGAAGGGCCCTTCCAGAAGTCCATTAGTGAAGGGAACATGCAATGGTTACTTCACGGAAGTGAGTTCCATTTATAATCACATGACCTTCGGTTAGGAGATCTTGCGATGCCTTTTAAAGCAAAGTTGGGGTTGATTTCAACTTCACATACAAATGTAAGTAGAATAGGCTTATTAAATTTGTCTATTTTAATGTAATGCTAAATATTTTTGTCAGTGATAGAAGTATGATTTAAACTGATTAAGCAAGTTTAGTTTGAAAAGGTTGAATAGTAAATAAGACACAATTAGACAATATTTGAATAAAATAAGAAGAAGAAACATTTATTTGCAACACCTGATGGAGTGCTGAATGCTGTACACAGGCGTAACATTTGGTCAGTCCTTCCCTTTGCCAAGGGAATTCCAAACTCTTGTAGTGACAGAGACATTAATGCCCTATACCCTTAAAAGAACACACTTCAAGGGCTCTGCCCTTCGCAGGGAGTAGGGCATATAGGGAGGCTTGCTACCGTTTGGAATTTGCCCCATTTCTATAGTCTCTGTAAACGCCGATTGACTGTTGCTAAACTCTGAAATTCAATGAAGTCAAGGCTGTAATGTGATTGGTTATCAAGACACATGTGATCCAAGTTGACCAATACATTTTCTCCAATGGTAAATAATATAGACCCTCTTATCTCCCAATAATAAGACAATCTCAGGTTGTAATAACATGTACCAAATTTGAGCTGATGGTGGTGCTAAAGGGTTCAACTTTCCAAGAAATCATGAAATACTTTAATTAAATTGTTTGTCTTGTCTCAGTTACATTACGGCAAATATGTAGAGAATTCTAAAACTTTATTTTAATAACACTGAATTATGCATCAAAATTAATTTCACTGTTCTGCTTTTGCATATTGTCTTTTTTAAAACGAATCAGGACCCTGTGAATTGAATTGATTCAGCCCAAAGTTTCAATGCCTTAGCTGCCATAATTATTTTAATGAACAATGTTTCATGTTATTTATATATATTATATATATTATAATATATTATTAAGCTATTCATCACCAAGGATTTTCAAAAGAATTCATCAAAATAAAAATAAAAAAACATTTAAATAATACAAAATATAAAAATAGATAAATTGATAGATGAAACTTACCCTTTGTAGCAAAGGAGATCATGATGTCAGCTGTGCCGCTGTTGATACGGGTGAATCTCAGAGGAGTGACATTGGCCCAGACCTGCAGCGCTTTCTCCATGGATTGATCCACTTCAGCTTTTGACATGTCAGGGGTGTAGTTCACGATCATTCTCTGTATCTGCTTCTTTCATTCTGGCTTTTTTGTGACAACAAGAAAATTGTTATTACACACACACACACCTGTAAGTGAGATGTGTGCTCTGCCATTTGGTTGTTGTTTTTTCCAAACATTAAGAACTCAACAACATCTGGAACTCCACCATGGGACTTCTTCATCACCTCCAGTGTAACTTTGTCTAGTGTTCCAGTGACATTAAGCCCAAAAAACATCTGCATCTCTTTCTGCTCGTGTGCTTAGCTTCGGGTCAATCGGTGTCTGATATCAACTTATATACCCTTAAACCTGTAATCTCCCAAACAACATCTGAAATGATCAGCTTCTGTGAGTAAACCATCAATCCTACACCAAATAAAAAAATAACATCACTTTCAACTTTCCTGACAAAACTTGACTTCCTCGCCCAGATACCTGTATAATTTCTCATCCTCAGACTTTCATTTAAAGGTGCTGTATGTAGGATTATCTAGTGGTTGAACTAGGTATTGTGTCCAAATTCAAAATATAAGAGAGGGTTTTTTTCACCGGGCCCTCCTCCTCAGACTTGACGCACACGCAGGTTGCCAGATTGACGACACAAACAGGAAGAGTGCACTTGATGATGAATAAAATAAAATACTCTGTGTTTTCTGCGTGATGAAATACAACTGGGTAAACTGGCAGTGGGCGGGTTTCACAAACCAAAACAAAGATTGACATTCCGGCGCGGAACGCACATTTTCAAAGGAGAATAATTGACTGTAGCATTGTTTTTCAGATAAACAAGTATGTTAACATAGCATGTTTCTTAAATATCTGCAAACATATCATGGTATTTTTATGCTTTAGTAGACTCAAAATCTTACATACAGCACCTTTAACAGCAACATTTCCAAGTTTGTATGTAATACAAACAAGGGCAACATGGTAATAATTTCTGGTTAAATTTCTGATTGGAAACACAAAAAAAATCAGCTGATATAACACATAATCTAAGCTAATTCATACTTTTATCTTCTAGGTAAAATTAAATACAGTATGTTGTCTTTATGGTGTCTTTGTTCACTTTTAAAATGGTAAAAGTTGCATTTTTAGGGTTAAAATTTCGGTTACAGATTATTTTACGAATTGCAATTTGCGAAATCAGTGGGATTGTCCAATTTAGAGAACAACATGTACATGTTTGCGCAAAGAGAGCGGGGTGTGGCGGTGCTCGAGGTATTATGTAAGATCTAAAGGTAATGCCAGCCATTGTCACACTTTATTGTCAGAGGAATGAGTATTATTCATAATTAATACACCAATGATGACTGAGGCTGTCGAGCTTAAAAAAATAATCCATAAGCGCCAATCATGAATGTGGTCCATATGACTTGTCCTCTATACTTCATTTCTTCTGAAGCTGTATAAATGCTTTGTTTATGGAACAGATTGAAATATATGTCAATCATTCAACAACAAGCATGTATTAAGTATATTAATGCCCTTTTAGATATTAGGTCTTAACAAAATTTCCTTTTGCCATCTTCATTTTTAAGGCCGGTTCCAGCTATTGGAATTTCATTATGGCTCCATTGTTAAATTGTTAAAATATACACATTTTCAGTGGTCAAAAACCAAATGTGGGTCACTTTGCAAAAATATTATACTTATTTTCTTTTAAAGATGAAGGTCTGAAGAACAAATAATGTTGAAACTAGAGATGCATCTCGTTTACTTCGGACAAAACAACTGCATTGAACATACCTGTCTGAGTGCCATAAATGTTCTTTTTCCAAGGTTTGAGTATCTATAACTCAAGAAGTATTAAAGATATTCCAATATGATTTTAGATTCTAGGTTTTAATAAACTTTTTTTTGGAGTCTTTATTTGCAAGGCCCACATCAGCACTTCTCAAAGTAAGGATCCGGGAAAAATAAAAGAACTATTTTTCAATTAACTATATTTTTTGATGAACTATATTTTGCGCCACCTGCTGTTCAATTATTATTATTATCAATTTTTAAAACAGTTGATTACATTTTCAGGATTCTTTGATGAATAGAAAGATCCAGAATCAGCAAAAAAACATTACCATTCAAAGCTTGAAGTCAGTATGTGTGTGTGTGTGTGTGTGTGTGTGTGTGTGTGTGTGTGTGTGTGTGTGTGTGTGTTGTGTGTGTGTATGTGTATATATATATATATATATAAATATATATATATATAATATATATATATATATAATATAAAATAAAATACATTTTGTGTATATATGTGTGTGTGTGTATGTGTGTACTGTGTATATTTATTTAAAAGTTTTTGTTTACATAATATGTAAAGTGTGTACTGTGTATATTTATTATGTATATATAAATACACACACATACAGTACAAATTTTAATATATACAATTACATATATCGTTTGAACCTCTATTGCTGTCACTTAAATTAATTATTTTTGCCACTTTTGCACTTGTTATTAATGTATTTTTGAATACAAAGGCACTTTATTTATTTTATTTTTTATTTATTTTTTATTTGTGTTGATTTGTTATGCATTTAATGAATGTTTTATTAAAAACAAGTTTTGTAACAACCAATTGTTCCGGTCCGGACCTTTGACTTTGATAAAAATTCAAAGTTGGACCTTTGAATATAGACTTTGTGAACTCCTGCCCTACATAATTCAGTTAAATTCAGAGATATGGGGACCTCAATGAGGCTCCTAATTAGATTGTTGAATATTACCCATTTTCAGCGGTTGAAAACCAAGTCACTTTGCATACAGCCTATAATAATTTTATTTAAAGAACAATCTCTAAAGAATAAATAAATGTTGAAATTAGAATTGTATCTTGTTTCCCTCTATCAAAACAACTGCATGAACATACCTGTCTAAGTGCTAAAAAAAGCTTTGAAATGGTAAAGTTGAGGCACATTACCTTGCTCTCACAAGATTATATGTATAAATCAGTTTTAGGGATATTTGGAAGAAGAGATTTTGTTCATTTTAACAGCTTCTGAAGCTACCAAGAGTGCAAAGATGCAGTATAAATCCCACACCTCCTTTAGGGAAAAGTGGTTGCTTTCACCACACATTGCATTCACATAAATAAACCAAGATTTGCCTCACCTGGATTAATTAATGATTAGAATTTCTTTTTCTTTTTTATTGTTATAAAATGTGAAGCAAAGTCATAGATCAAGTAGTATCTATCTACTGCTAAAGGCATATTTGGCAGAATCACTGATGGTCTCTCACACTTGAAATAATTCTAAACTCTGGGTAAACCTATTTTACGTTTCACACTGTTCATACATGAAAGCTGGTCATTCATAATCTGACGTCACTCTGTAGATACCTAAACCCTAGGTACTGTAACTGTTATTATTTGCATATTTGCAATGTCAACATTGATGACTAGATAAACACAAAACCACATTTGTGTTTTGACCAATGAAAATGGGTAGGATACAACAATTTGGACGTGGAGCTGCATCAAGATTTCAATATCTCTAGGATTTAACCATGCAGAGCCTTAAAAATTAAGATTTCAAAAGAAAAGTTCTGTAGGGACCAGAATCTAAAATCATAAGAAGTATCATATTTTTGCAAAGTGACCCACATTTGGTTTTTGACCACTGAGAATGTGTACAATTTATAGATTTACTCCAGGAGCCATACTGAGATCTCAATATCTCTGGAACTGAAACATATAGGGCCTTAAAAATAAAGACGCCAAAAGGAAAGTTTGTTAAGACCAAACATCTAAAAGGTCATTAAGATATCTTTAATACTTCTTGAGTTACAGGCATGCAAACCTTGGAGAAAAAAAAAATGTGAAAACTGCTTTTACCCCATTTTTGAATGGTCACTATTGGCATATAATGCAACAAAGTCAATTACTAAAGTCAAAACATAACATTATGATGCTTCCATTTTTACACCCCAGGAATTTGGCTTTGAATTTCAGGTGAAAACTACCATTTTGAGTAGACACGGAATGACCCTCCTATATTTGGTGTCAAGCTGGTTAATAAACAAACCAAAAAACAGATTTTCATCAAACTGTTTAAATCTTTATTTTGAAATTGCATCAATCATAGGACATGTTTTATTTTGTTCTTGTGTTGCACATAATACTTTAAAGGATACTAAACAGCCTACTTTACTGTAAAATAAGTTAGACAATTAATACATTACTTAATAATTTACTTTCAAATACTGACAGGCCAGATTCTCCTTCATGCAGGCAGTATTTTGCTGAGCTTTAAAGAAAAACTCAACTTTGACTAAACAGGGCTGTTAGATGAGACGTGGGCGCCGAACTCAAACATAATTGGTCCACTGAAGAGATAGTTGAAACCTAAAACGACCATAAAAGACCATGAAACCTAAAAATGATGATGAAAGACTGTGTTAGATGGGATTTTACTTCAGATTTTCTTGTTTGTAAGTCACTTTGAATAAAAGTGGCTGTTAAATGAATCAAAGTAAATTTTGTTGTGTGTTATATTTCGCAAAACCCATACCTTGATACTGGAAGGCTGCGGTCACCTTCCCTTTCATTCCAGGGAAAACGACTTCCACCGGTTTAGGATAACCTATTCTACAATATGATTCCATAAAAATATTAACATCTCCAAAATGAATTCATGTTAATTGAAGGTTCTTGAAAAAGATGACCAACTCAGTCAGACTAAGAGATTTACTGACCTATATATCTGTTTGTTAACGAAAAACAGGATTTTGTAGTTGGTCTCATCGTAGAGGACTGCGTCGACTTTCTGCACTTTTCTTGGCAAACGGAACATGCTGAGACTCTTGGGATATCCCTGTGCCATTTCATAGCCATAGAGAGCCCACACCTTCTCACCTGAGGTGTGACGACATGTTCGAATTATATTTCATGCCTCATATGACATAGTTTTCTTCACTCTTAAAAATAAGCATTCTTTATCGACATCTATGGTATCATGAAGAACCTTTACCATCCATGCACTCTTGAAGTTTTCTCAAAAGAACCTGTCAGTGAACGGTTTACCTTGGTGTGAAAAATGCTAAATAACCCTTTTCCCCTATGAAGAACCTTTTGTGCATTGGAAAAGTCCTATGAATGTTAAGGGTTCTCACTGAAAGGTTCTTTGAGGAACCTAAAATGGTTCTTCTATGGCATCCCTACCTTTTGGAACCTTATTTTTAAGAGTTCTCTCATTTCTATTCATATGTTTTTTACCTTTGATAATGAAGACTTTGTCCTCCAATGGGCTTTCGAATGCTGCATCGATATGACCTGGAATCTCAGGCCAGAAGCCTGTGATGAGATGTTGTTCAACGGTTCCTCTGTGAGGACTACTGCGCCAGAAGAAGCTGCAAATAAAGCCAGATAGCGACGGGTCAGATATGACTTGTCACAGCTCACGAACACATGTTGCAAGCATTTCTGTCTCATCACCTGTCCTTGAAGAACATGATCTCTCCGCGAAGCATGGTGACAGCATCCAGGACCAGTTTGGGATCACATTTGTTTGGGGTAACTGGCGGTGTGGGTCTTGGACCTGTTTCATCAGGGTTTGGGCCTGTGTAATAAAAAAGTCAAATTATTAGAAACACCACTTTCAGTGTCTTTTCAAACCATCACTGATGTTTCCGATTTGTAGCATATTTACCATAAAGAGACTGGATTCCGTCGACATCATCTTTAGGGAGGACAAAGGTATCAACGTCTCTGTGAATGTAGGTGGGATACATCAGTGCACCCGGATCCCGGGAATGTTCGAGCCCAAGAGAGTGTCCGAACTCATGGGCAGCCACCAGAAACAAATTGTAACCTGAGGAATAAGTGGGAATGTAAATACAGCTGGGGTTTTCTTTGGTGCACTGATACAAACTGGAGATGTTTCAAAAGTATAATCTGCCCTCACCTTGAGGAGATCTGTAGAAGAACTTCTCATCATCGTCAAAATGGGCATCACCACCAATGCCTTCAAATGGAGGGAAAGCGTGAGCCAGAAGACCATTTGGCCCATCAAAGGGGTATCCGTCCTGATGATCTGGAAAGAAGAAGAGATTTGTTTTTTAAACTCACTCTCTATTTATACGTTGAAAAGCATTCAACAAATTCAAACTGTAAAAATCAAAATATAGGAACATTTTGTTAACAATAACCACCCTAATTGAGCTTAAAAAAAGTCATATGTATATTTATATATAGGTCCTAATTAATTTAATACACAATATTTGTAAAATATAATTAAAACATAATATAATTAATATGCATTCTAATACACAATATTTGTAAACAATATATATATATATATATATATATATATATATATATATATATATATACATACACAAATATATTGCATGGAAATGTAATCCAAATTATATCTCTACTAATATTTTATATCTCTACTATACTGTACTAACACACATGAAAAATGAAAACAACAAAAATTATTTTTCATAATCAGCAAATTTCAATATTACAAATATATGAAATTAAATAAATCAAAATAAACTTTCTAATGGAAGAGATTAAAAACTTTTTTTCTCCATAGTTTTGTCCTCTCACACTGTTTGGTACACAAAAAATCTGCCAGTGCAGAAAGACTAAACACACTTTGCACTAAAAACAATTTTCTGAGCAACCAAGTCCCGTCATTTCGTATATATTGTAAAACATTCGAAGATTTAACATTGTTTAAAGGATTTTTTAGATATTTTAACTGGAAAACAAGATCAAAATACTCATTGCCAAACAGGATGTTTTGCAGCGTTCGTTTTTAAAACTGACCTCCAACACCAAAGGAGATCATGATGTCAGCTGTGGCCGTCTGTAGAGAACGTGTGAATCTCAGAGGAGTGGACATCTGCCCACAATTGCAGGGCCCTTTTGATGGAATCATCCACCTCTGCTAGCAGACATTTCAGGGGTGTAGTTTCTCATTCCTGGCAAAAAAAAAAAAAAAAAAACGCAACATAAATTGTACAAGTCCTTTTTATTCATAATACATTCAATACAAGTTTTTGTCTGTTAGCAGGTCTCCACTGTAGGTCAGATCATGTTTCTTCCACTTGTAGTCCCCTTGAAAAGTGGAGTAACGCAGCAACATCTTGAACCACCGCAGCGTGGCTTCTTCTACATCCAGCGTCTCCCCTCATCCAGCTCCCCTGTTACCTTGGAGTCTAAAGAACTGCTGCATCTCTTTCCACCCTCCGACTTCATGCCACTGGAGCTTTTTTCAGTGTCAGAATTGCTCTGCTTTGGCAGCCCATATAACTGAGTCAGGCAATTCCTGAAGAAAAGCAAAGATCAAAGTCAAGTTTACATTCTGTATCTAACATGCATTGTTAAATTAATTCAAAGTCGTGCAAAATTACCACTTGCGATGCTCTCTCTGTCTTCATAAGCAGGTGGCGCTATTGGGCTGGTGTAACCAGAAACCACCAAAGCGAAATAAGAACGCACAGCTTGTAGTAGCTTTCATGTTGCTTCTCTTTCAAGAAAACTGATGCAGTCTGTGTTTTGCTCCACCTCTTATATACAGCAAAAAACGGACAGATTGTGCAACATGAGATGAGTCACATATTCCATCTCTCAGCCATTATGGAAACCAAAATCAGGGAATGACATGCCACCAAATACATACATATTACAAAAATAATAATAATAATAATTCTACTGAAAGCACTGTATAGTCCGAAAGTTGTAAATGAAATTCACTTGCGTCATTTATATATATACTATATATCTATATAATATATCTATATATATCTATATATATATATATATATATATATATATATTCTATATACATATACATTTCTTTTCAAATATTTA